>NC_041381.1:320466105-320470355 GCF_002162155.2 Triticum dicoccoides | reverse complement strand
CGGCGAGGCGGCGACGAGCGGCGGCGGATCTGGGCCCGCGCGGGCCCCGGATGGGCTCCGCGGGCCGGCGGCGCGAGGAGAGAGAGAGGGACACGTGGCGGGACGCCAGTGGCTGCGGGGCGGCGGCGATTTCGTCCGGCGAGGCCGGACGTGTCCGGTGGCGGCGGGGGCGATTTGATCTAGGGCTTGGGGATTCATCCGCGAAAAAATGGAGGGGAGGACTTATTTATAGATAGAGAGAGCTAGGAGACTCCAAATGAGGTGCGGTTTTCGCCCACACGATCGTGATCGAACGACCGAGAGCATGGAGGGGGATTGGATGGGTTTTGTGCCACTTTGGAGGGGTGTTGGACTGCAAGACAAAAGAGGCTTTTACGGTTACCCGGTTAACCGTTGGAGTATCAAACGACCTCCAAATGGCACGAAACTTGCAGGCGGTCTACCGGTGCTATACCAAGGCCGCTTGGCAAACCTCGGCCCATTCCGAGAATGTTTAACACCCGCTCACAACGAGAGACAAAAGGGGGACGCCGGGGGAACATAGGAGTGCCGGATTGCAAAACGGACAACGGGGAAAATGCTCGGATGCATGAGACGAACACGTATGCAAAATGAGATGCACATGATGACATGATAAAATGCAACACGCAAGCAAATGACATGGCAACAACGGCGAATAACTGGCGGACACCTGGCGCATCGGATCCGGGGCATTACAACTCTCCTCCGCTAACAAGAGATCTCGTCCCGAGATCTTAGGACCGAGACGGAAGGGAAAAAGGATGGGGTGAAATAAGAACTCAAGAGAAAAAGCAAAGAATGGAGAGCACTCAAGAAGAAGAGAGTAACGACGAGAATAACGAGAATCAAAAGCTCAACGAACAATATAGACTCTGAAACCACTCAGGTTAGAACGAGATAAGAAACGAATAAGACTGAAAAGGATTTAGGTAGCACTCCGGCTGAAACATGGAGGAATATAACACGAGCTTGAGAGGATGGAATGATTCTTTCTGAAGACATCACACAAAACCTCCGGAAAGAATTGAAAGAGTTGAATGAAAAGAACGGAGAAGAAAATGACAACTTGTGCCACGAATGAAATTGAAAGCATCTTTAGAAGAAAAGTTTAAACGGAGTTGTTGAGAAGATCAACAACGAAAGAACAAACTTGTTGTGGTCTTATGGTAACATCTCAAGATCATAAGGTGATAACTGACCACAAACGGAAATGATTGGATAGCTGAGAAGAACGAAGAAATGCAAAACTCCACTTCAAAAGAATACGGAGAATTAATTGCACTTCGAGACCCAATAAGAATGATACTTGAACTCCACCAACAAGAATCTTGATGAACTCTTGAAGAATGAATTAAATCATGAAGAACCACCATGAAGAACTTCGGTGACAAAAAGGATGATGAGATAGAAATGAAAGATGAAAAGAATAAGACTAAAGCCTTGTGGTGATTTAGATGGAGGTTCCGACGAAATGGCCGAGGAAAATTTGAACTCCGGAAAAGAAAAGATGTAATCACTTGGAACTAGAATTTATTCACCAAGAACAAACTCCGAAGGAAGGGATTACTTGCTTGGATGAAATAAGAATAAGATTTATTGTATGCTTATCCTTCATCAAATTAAATTGATGACAAGCAATGGATTTTGCATACTACTTATTCTTCTTGAAAAAGGATTAAGGGGGAACATAGCACAAAACTTGAGAAAGTCTTTATGAACCACCGGTAGGATTCGAAAGAATGAATGGATTAAAATGATAATCAAGGAAAAAGAATCTTGAACAAACCACCGTAAGAATTCAAAATGACTGATGAAAGAGAATGAATCACCGGGAAGAATTAGAAGAACAATTATGTTTGAGGGGATTTAGATGCAAAAGGACAAAGAGATCATGAGCCGATTAAAGAACACTTGAATGAAGCACCGGGATAATTGAATAACGTTAGCTGAAATGTGATGACGAAGAATTCTTCTGGAATGATGGCCTCCGGTGAAAAGAAATAGAAATCAACTGCTGAAATACTCCGGATGGGTGAAAAGAATTGCACGACTGGAAACAATTAGATAGGATAACATCGAGCTAGCACCATGAATCTCCGGGAGAACGGACAAGATTTAAGAGAAACTCTACTTCAGTCTTCCAATGACGACGAGAAACACAACCAAAAGTACTGAGATACTCCGGGAGAATGAGAAGCGAAGAGGTTGAACCAACAATTAAAAGAATTTGAAAGCGAGACTGATGAAATTCATACTTACGTCAAACTTCGAAAAGGATTGCGAATAACTCCGGGGAAATAGAAGAGTCAGGTAAGATCCTGGGAAAAGACCTATGGGTTAGGGACCACTAAAAGAAAAACACCATTGGAAAGGATTGTTGAAAAGATATATGAAGCACCGTAATAATTGAAATATTTGAATGAGGTGACAACCTCGAATTAATTCGAACATAGACGAATCTCTTGAGATGTCTTGAGCACTCCGGAAGGATAAACTGGCGAGAGGCGAACGAGCAAGGGGAAAACATTTGAGCCGAGGAAAAGAATATGATCAACACCGAAAAACTTGAATTGAGTGCACCGGAAAAGAAAAGGATGAAGAATGACGAACGAGACGAGAATCCACCGGTTGAAATGATTGAGGGAAGACTGAAGAGACTCCGTACGAATGAAAATTGATGCTCGAAAGAGACTCAGGTTCCGGGAAGAAGAGGGTAGGAGGGCGGGAAAACAAAGGCAACTTGGAAGGGAGAACTGACGAATAACTTCAAGAGGAAACACCGGTTGAAATCATTGAGGAAAGAAAGCAAAGACTTCGCACGAGTAGGATGGACACTCGATTATGGACTCTGGCTCCGAGAAGAAAAAGGGTGGGCGGGTGGGAAAAACAAAGACAACTTCGGACAGGGAAAAACAACAACGTCGAAGGAAGAACTGAGGATTGATCTCGCGAAAGACAAGGAGGTTCGAGTCGACTTGACGAGAGATGCACCGGACAAAAGAGGATGGACAACTCACGAAACTAACCACGTGATCCTAAAGAAAAATTTGAATGGGAAGAGGAGTAATTAAAAACAGCTACGTCAAGGTTCCTTACCAGAGCGACGAAGGGGTAGAGGAGTAAAAAGAATTCCTACTCTCCGATATAACTAGACTCTGAAAACAGTTTTATTCTAGACTCAACAACGGCCAAACTACACGATCAATCAAGGGGGCTCCTAGGGTCGGTCGAGGCTCTGATATCAACTTGTCACGCCCAATATGCGACCCTATCCAAAAGGAACTCGAAGGTCCCACCACGGATAGACCCGCATATTGAAACGCTTTTGCAAGGTGGATATCATTACATCAACATTACATAATAGGTAGGGATACATACCAGAGGCATACATGCCACAAGAATACAACGTCATCATACATAAGATCAACATCCGACTACGGATGAAACACAAACATAAGCTCAAACGACATCCACCCTGCTAGCCCAGGCTGCCGACCTGGAACCTATCCCCTGATCGAAGAAGAAGCAGAAGAAGAACTCCAAAACAAGAAAACATCGCTCTCGCGTCATGATCATCACATAACCTGTACCTGCAACTGTTGTTGTAGTAATCTGTGAGCCACGAGGACTCAGCAATCCCATTACCATGGGTATCAAGACTAGCAAAGCTTAATGGGAAAGGAAGGGGTAAAGTGGTGAGCTTGCATCAACGACTAAGCATATATGGTGGCTAACATACGCAAATAAGAGCGAGAAGAGAGCAAATGGAATGGTCGTGAATCTAGCAATGATCAAGAGGTGATCCTGAACTCCTACTTACGTCAAACATAACCCAAAACCGTGTTCACTTCCCGGACTCCGCCGAAAAGAGACCATCACGGCTACACACACGGTTGATGCGTTTTAATTCGAATCTGGTGTTAAGTTATCTACAACCGGACATTAAGAAATTCCCATCTCCACATAACCGCGGGCTAGGCTTTCGAAAGATAATACCCTGCAGGGGTGTCCCAACTTAGCCCATGATAAGCTCTCGCGATCAACGAAGGATATTCCTTCTCCCAGGAAGACCCGATCAGTCTCGGAATCCCGGTTTACAAGACATTTCGACAATGGTAAAACAAGACCAGCAAGACCGCCCGCTGTGCCGACAAATCCCGATAGGAGCTGCACATATCTCGTTCTCAGGGCACACCGGATGAGCCAGACGTCGGGTTGGCATAGACCCT
>NC_041381.1:320458269-320465918 GCF_002162155.2 Triticum dicoccoides | reverse complement strand
CCTCGAGAGAGCGACTCCCAAGGGAAAAGTAAGTGGTGGTGAAGCAAATGGTAAAACCAAGGTTGGGCCTTGCTGGAGGAGTTTTATTCAAAGCGAACTGTCAAGGGGGTCCCATAAATCACCCGACCGCGTAAGGAACGCAAAATCAGGGAACATAATACCGGTATGACGGAAACTAGGGCGGCAAGAGTGGAACAAAACACAAGGCATAAGGCCGAGCCTTTGTAACGCCCCGGATTCGTTGCGCCAGGTGTCCGCCAGTTATTCGCCGTAGTTGCCTTGTATTTTGCTTGTGTGTTGCATCTTATCATGTTATCATGTGCATCTCATTTTGCATACGTGTTCGTCTCATGCATCCAAGCATTTTCCCCGTTGTCCGTTTTGCAATCCGGCACTCCTATGTCCTCCGGTGTCCCCCTTTTGTCTCTTGTTGTGAGCAGGTGTTAAACATTCTCGGAATGGACCGAGGATTGCCAAGTGGCCTTGGTATAGCACCGGTAGACCGCCTGCCAAGTTTCGTGCCATTTGGAGTCCGTTTGATACTCCAACGGTTAACCGGGGTACCGTAAAGGCCTCTTTTGTTTGCAGCCCAACACCCCTTCAAAGTGGCTAAAACCCATCCAAACCCCCTCTATGCTCCCCGCCGTTCGATCACGATCGCGTGGCCGAAAACCGCACCTCATTTGGACTCTCCTAGCTCCCTCTAACTATATATATGCCCTCTCCCCCGAAATTCCCGGTCCAAACCCTAGATCCATCCCTTCCGCGCCGCCGGACATGTCCGCCCGGCGACCGGACGTGTCCGCCCCGCTCCCCCGTCCAATCATGGCCTGCCACGTGGCTCGCCACCGCCCCCGCGCCGCCGGCCCACCGGGCCCGCCTCCGGCCCCGCGGCCCGACCGCGCCCGCCGCCGCCCGTCCGCGCCCTCCGCCGCCCTCGCCCGCCGGCGCCGCCCCGAGCTGCTCCGCCGCGGCCATGGCGCCGCCGCCCGCCGCTTCCTCCGCCGCCCGCCGCCCGGAGTCCGGCGTCCCGCGCCTTCCCGCGCGCCTCCCCGGCTCGCGCTTCCCGTGCCCCGCCATCGGGCTGGCACCGCGCCGCCGCTCGCTGGCGCCCGCCGACCGCCGCCGCGCCAGAGGGCCGCTGCCTCTCCGGCCTCCCCTCGCCTTCCTCCGCCACCGCCGCGCCGAATCCGGCCGGACCAGACCGACCCCTCCGTCCTCGACCTCCGGCCGCCTTCCTCCCCAACTCCGGCGGAATCTCCGGCAATCCTCGAGCTCCGCGCCAGATCTGGATCCAGAGGTTGAACTCCAGATTTCCCCAAGCCCCGAAATATTTTGCATAATCATGCCATGTTCATCGCATTATAACTTGCTGCATATTGCTCCATTTCATGCGTGTAATACATCAAATTGGTTGTCTCAACGAGTACTTCATTTCATTCCATTGCATCATGTTCATTTGAGCTCATCTTGATGCCTGAATCATCGTTGCAAGAGTGCTATATGATGTTAATCTGCTGAAACTATTATAACTTGGTGATTTGTCATTTTTGTTGCATTTGACGTGTGCATCTTATGAGCATGAGCTCTACATGGGATTTGTACTTTGTCATGCCATCTTTACAATGGTGCCATCCATGTATTTTTGTGAGTCTTGTACTAAGTGCACCAAGCTTGTTAACTAGGGTACTTGCTGTTGCTGTTTTGTTAGGCTGAATCTATTATTTCGTGGTGCTATGTAAACCTGCTGCTACAAGTCATTCTATGCATAATCTGGAGATGTTCACTAAGGATGTTTTGTTATACATGTCATTCTCTATCCATTCATGCCCCTGGTTGCATTTATAGCCTGCTGTAGCTTGTTGTAATCTTGCTCCAAACTTGCTAAATAATGTTGCTGTCAGCCTGTTAGCATTAAGGTCAATGTTGCCATGATTGTTGCTAGTGATCCATGCACCCTATGAACTTGCTCTTGCCATGCTTAGCTTCACAAACATGTACTCTTGCTGTTGGTTGCCTTGCCATGCCTTGTATTGCTCTGTGGTGAGTGGTTCAAGCTCACAAACATGCCTACTTATTGTTGTTCCTGCCATGTTTGAATCTGTCATATCTTTTGCCATGTTTACATGGGTGCCATCATATTTTCTGTGCCTTTTTGGCTCATGGTCAGTAAAGGACTTTTGTTATATGCAATTAGTAGATTCATGCCATGCCTTTGTTTGCCATGATAAGTTCCTGTAACATGCTGTTTTGCTAGCTCTAAACATTGCAACCTGATGTTATTTCTACCAAGTCTGAAACTGTTATTATTTGCAATCTTACCATGTCCTTTTGAGCATGTTTAGTAGTTTCTGGAGATAGTTCAGTGTTCATGTTTTGTCATGCTTTACCTGTACATCATGCCCATGCCTTTTGTTCTTATGTTGGGATGCTGTAGCATATTGTTTTGATGCTTGCTAGATGCTTAGTTGCTGTTTTGGGACAGCATGTCCTTTAAACTTGTATAGAGTGTATGTGTTGAACCGTTGCTCCGTTTTGAGTGTGCTCTATATGAAACTTGCTTGATTTTGCATGTAGTTTCATATTATCATGTTGCATCATTCTTTTGAGGTGTTTGCTTGATGTTTGTATGCATTTAGCATCAGTACTATGTTTAACTTGTTTTGCTCATATCTTCTTGGCCGTAGCTCCGAACTAAATGAACTTTATATGTAACTTGACTAGAATTTCGTGTAGATCCTCTTGGTGCATCTTAACTTGCTGTTTAAGAACTTCAACTTAATGTTTATTCAGATCTGGACCAATTTCGACATTTGCATATGAGGACTTACCGGAATTGTTATATGTTGTTTTCGGCCTCATTTAAACTTGCCTTGTTGTGTTGTTCTTGTTTGCATCATCTCTTTCCATGAGTAGCTTCATGTAGCTTTTGTCATGCATCATGCTTGTTGTGCATCATGTCTTGTCTATGTGTGGTGTGTTTACTATGTTGTGTGCTTCTTCTCGATAGTTCCCGTTTCGTTGCGATCGTGAGGATTCGTTCGTCTACGCTTGGTTCATCTTCGTGGCTTCATTTTCTTCATGGACTCGTTCTTCTTCCTTGCAGGATTTCAGGCAAGATGACCACTACCCTGGATCTCACTACTATCATTGCTATGCTAGTTGCTTCGTTCTATCGCTTTGCTGCGCTACCTATCATTTGCTCTTCAAGCCTCCCAAATTGCCATGAACCTCTAAGCTTTGACACCCTTCCTAGCAAACCGTTGTTTGGCTATGTTACCGCTTTGCTCAGCCCCTCTTATAACGTTGTTAGTTGCAGGTGAAGTTGAAGATTGCTCCATGGTGGACAAGATTAAGTTGGGATATCACAATATCTCTTATTTAATTAATGCATCTATATATTTGGTAAAGGGTGGAAGGCTCGGCCTTATGCCTGGTGTTTTGTTCCACTCTTGCCGCCCTAGTTTCCATCATACCGGTGTTATGTTCTTGGATTTTGCGTTCCTTACGCGGTCGGGTGATTTATGGGACCCCCTTGACAGTTCGCTTTGAATAAAACTCCTCCAGCAAGGCCCAACCTTGGTTTTACCATTTGCTTCACCACCACTTACTTTTCCCTTGGGAGTCGCTCTCTCGAGGGTCATCTTTATTTTAGCCCCCCCGGGCCAATGCTTGTCTAAGTGTTGGTCCAAACTGAGCGATGTCCGGTGCCCCCTGGGGAACCAGGGTCTATGCCAACCCGACGTATGGCTCATCCGGTGTGCCCTGAGAACGAGATATGTGCAGCTCCTATCGGGATTTGTCGGCACAGCGGGCGGTCTTGCTGGTCTTGTTTTACCATTGTCGAAATGTCTTGTATACCGGGATTCCGAGACTGATCGGGTCTTCCTGGGAGAAGGAATATCCTTCGTTGATCGCGAGAGCTTATCATGGGCTAAGTTGGGACACCCCTGCAGGGTATTATCTTTTGAAAGCCGTTCCCGCGGTTATGTGGCAGATGGGAATTTGTTAGTATCCGGTTGTAGATAACTTGACACCAGATCCGAATTAAAACGCATCTACCGCGTGTGTAGCCGTGATGGTCTCTTCTCGGCGGAGTCCGGGAAGTGAACACGGTTTTGGGTTATGTCTGACGTAAGTAGGAGTTCAGGATCACCTCTTGATCATTGCTAGCGCACGACCGTTCCATTGTTTCTCTTCTCGCTCTCATTTGCGTATGTTAGCCACCATATCATGCTTAGTCGCTGCTGCAACCTCACCACTTTACCCCTTCGTTTCCCATTAAGCTTTGCTAGTCTTGATACCCATGGTAATGGGATTGCTGAGTCCTCGTGGCTCACGGATTACTACAACAACAGTTGCAGGTACAGGTTTATGCGAAGATCATGATGCGAGAGCGATGTTTTCTTGTTTTGGAGTTCTTCTTCTGCTTCTTCGATTAGGGGATAGGTTCCAGGTCGGCAGCCTGGGCTAGCAGGGTGGATGTCGGTTGAGTTTCTGTTTGTGTTTCATCCGTAGTCGGATGGTGCTCTTATGTAAGATGATGTTGTATTTGTGTGGCATTGTATGTTTTTTGTATGTATCCCCATCTATTATGTAACGTTGATGTAATAATATCCACCTTGCAAAAGCGTTTCAATATGCGGTTCTATCCTTGGTGGGACCTTCGAGTCTCTTTAGGATAGTATCGCATATTGGGCATGACAAGTTGGTATCAGAGCCTCGATCGACCTTAGGAGCCCCCCTTGATTGATCGTGTAGTTTGGCCATTGTTGAGTCTAGAAGAATTTTTTTTCGGAGTCTAGTTATATCGGAGAGTAGGAATTCTTTTTACCCCTCAGCCCCTTCGTCGCTCTGGTGAGGAATCTTGACGTAGGTTTTTTGAATTACTCCTCTTCCCTTTCAAACTTTCTTTAGGATCACGCAGTTGGTTTTCCGATCGTTGTTCCTCAGCTCTTTGCATCCGATGCATTTCTCGTCAAGGTGATTCGACCCTCTCCGTTTTTTGCAAGATCAATCCTCAGTTGTTTTCTTTTCCCACCCGCCCACCCTTTTTCTTCTCGGAACCGGAGTCCGTAATCGAGTATCCATCCTACTTGTGCGAAGCCTTTGCTTTCTTTCCTTGATGATTTCAACCGATGTTTTCTCTTCAAGTTATTCACAGGTTTCCCCTTCCAAGTTGCTTTTGTTTTCCCGCCCTCCCACCCTCTTCTTCCCGGAGCCTGAGTCTCTTTCGAACATCAATTTCATTCGTACAGAGTCTCTTCAGTCTTCCCTCAATTATCTCAACCAGTGAATTCTCTTTTGTTTGACATTCTTTATTTTTTTCTGGTAGATTCAATTCAAGTTTTTCGGTAGTGATTATATTCCTTTCCTCGGATCAAGTGTTTTCCCTGCTCATTCGCCTCTCGCCAGTTTATCCTTCCGGAGTGCTCAAGACATCTCAGGAGATTCGTCTGTGTTCTAGTTAATTCGTGGTTGTCACCTCATGCAAATATTTCAATTGTTCCGGTGCTTCTTCTATCTGTTCAACATCCCTTTTCAAACGGTGTTCTATTTTAGTGGGCCCTAACCCACAGGTCTTTTCCCAGGATCTTACCCGACTCTTCTAATTTCCGGAGCTATTCCCAAATTCTTTTCGAGTTTGACGTAAGAATGAATTTCATCAGTCAGATGCCATCTCCAAGATCGCTTTCAAATTCTTTTCATCTTTGGGTCAACCCTTCCTCTTTTCATTCTCCCGGAGTATCTCAGTAATTTTGGTGGTGCTTCTCGTCGTCATTCTTAACATTTGAAGACCGAAGAAGAGTTTTTCCTCTCAATCTTGTCCGTTCTCTCAAAGTTTTGTGGTTCTAGCTTCATGTTATCCTCTCGAATTATTCCATTTGTCAGTTATTCTTTTCATCCATCCGGAGTATTTCAGGAGTTGATTTTGCCGTCTCGATCATCCGGAGGCCATCTTTTCAAAATATTGCTTCGTTACAAGTTTTCAGATTCATTCCCCAATTATTCTATACCCGTGCCCCTTCGTTCATCTCAATATTCTGCTGGTGCTTCGCTCAAGTGTTCTTTATCAGCTCATGATCTCTTTGTTCTTTTGCATCTATACCCCCTCAAGCGGAACCTCCATCTAAATCACCGCAGAGCCTTAATCTTATTATTTTCATTATTCAATTCTATCTCATCATCCTTTTGTTACCGGAGTTCTTCAAGGTGGTTCTTTATGATTTAATTCATTCCTCAAGTGTTCATCAAGATTCTTCTCGAAGGAGTTCAAGTATCTTCTCTTCTCGCATCTCGAAGCGCAATTAATTCTCCGTATTCTTTTGAACTGGAGTTTTGCATTTCTTCGTTCTTCTCAGTTATCCAATCATTTCCGTTTGTGGCCGGTTATCACCTTATGATCTTGAGATGTTACCTATAAGACCACAACAAGCTTATTCTTTTCGTTGTTGATTTTCTTAACAACTCCGTTTAAACCTTCCTTCTAAAGATGCTTTCAATTTCAATCGTGGCACAACTTGTCATTTTCTTCTCCATTCTTTTAAATTCAACTCTTTCAATTCTTTCCGGAGGTTTGTGTCATGTCTTCATCAAGTATCATTCCATCCTCTCAAGCTCGTGTTCTAATCCTTCCATTTTCAGCAGGAGTGCTGCCTAAATCATTTCAGTCTTATTCGTTTCTTATCTCGTTCTAACCAGAGTGGTTTCATGGTCTATATGATCCCGTGAGCTTTCGATTCTCGGCATTCTCGTCGTTCCTCTCTTCTTCTCGAGGGCTCTCGATTCTTTGCTTCTTCTCTTGAGTTCTGGTTTCACCTCATTCCTTTTCCCCACCGTCTCGGTCCTAAGATCTCGGGACGAGATCTCTTGTTAGTGAAGGAGTGTTGTAACGCCCCGGATTCGTTGCGCCAGGTGTCCGCCAGTTATTCACCGTACTTGCCTTGTTTTTTGCTTGCGTGTTGCATCTTATCATGTCATCATGTGCATCTCATTTTGCATACGTGTTCGTCTCATGCATCCGAGCATTTTCTCCGTTGTCTGTTTTGCAATCCGGCACTCCTATGTCCTCCGGCGTCCCCCCTTTGTCTCTTGTTGTGAGCGGTTGTTAAACATTCTCGGAATGGACCGAGGCTTGCCAAGTGGCCTTGGTATAGCACCGGTAGACCGCCTGTCAAGTTTCGTGCCATTTGGAGTCCGTTTGATACTCCAACGGTTAACCGGGGTACCGTAAAGGCCTCTTTTGTTTGCAGCCCAACACCCCTTCAAAGTGGCCAAAACCCATCCAAACCCCATCCATGCTCCCCGCCGTTCGATCATGATCGCGTGGCCGAAAACCGCACCTCATTTGGACTCTCCTAGCTCCCTCTAACTATATATATGCCCTCTCCCCCGAAATTCCCTGTCCAAACCCTAGATCCATCCCTTCCGCGCCGCCGGACATGTCCGCCCAGCGACCGGACGTGTCCATCCCGCTCCCCCGTCCAATCGTGGCCTGCCACCTGGCTCGCCACCGCCCCCGCGCCGCCGGCCCACCGGGCCCGCCTCCGGCCCCACGGCCCGACCGCGCCCGCCGCCGCACGTCCGCGCCCTCCGCCGCCCTCGCCCGCCGGCGCCGCCCCGAGCTGCTCCGCCGCGGCCATGGCGCC
>NC_041381.1:320448696-320457360 GCF_002162155.2 Triticum dicoccoides | reverse complement strand
GCGCCAGAGGGCCGCTGCCTCTCCGGCCTCCCCTCGCCTTCCTCCTCCGCCGCCGTGCCGGATCCGGCCGGACCAGACCGACTCCTCCGTCCCCGACCTCCGGCCGCCTTCCTCCCCAACTCCGGCGCAATCTCCGGCGATCCTCGAGCTCCGCGCTAGATCTGGATCCAGAGGTTAACCTCCAGATTTCCCTAAGTCCCGAAATATTTTGCATAATCATGCCATGTTCATCGCATCATAACTTGCTGCATATTGCTCCGTTTCGTGCGTGTAATTGAACCCTTTAACAGTCGCGGCATGGGCGCCCGCTCACGAGTGCCACGTCCGCAGGTTTTACTGTCGCGTTTTACTGTGTCAAAGAGGACAGAAACAACGCACCCCTCGCACCTCTCGCTCACAGCCTTCGTTCTCTTCTCTCCGCCGCCGCCGCCAGACTCCCCAACGCTCGTGCTTCATCTCTCGTCCCAAGCCCTCGACCCCAACATGCCGCCGCCTCATCTCCCCATCCTAGTCCCCCTCCCCCTCTATGTGACCTATCTCCTTCCCCTTTCTCTTCTCAATCTCGATCCATGAAAGTGGGCGGCTGGGGCGCCATCGACCGCGACCCTAGCCGCTACCACACGAAGGATCGAGTCCCACGTCCATGTCCTCGTCTCCACGCCACCACTCTCATTACGTCGAGGTGGCAAGCGGGCGTCGCTCGCACCACTCCCTCCTCTCTCGTCTGTCATCCTCTCGATTGTGGGGGGGGGGGCTAAGGGATCCCGCCGGATCAGAGGCTTGCGGGCACGGTGGCGGGCGTCTCCAGTAGCGGCGGCGACCTGCGGGCCAAGGGCTACGGCGGGGGCGCTCGATTTGATCCAGCCTAATGGACTGGTCCCTTCAAGAGAGAGAGAAGGAAGGAGAGGAGGGATCAATGCTGCCGCCTCCATCCCCGCAAAATCTTCGTCACATGCAACCACCTCCTTCCGCACCCCTCTTCATCGTGCACGGCAACAAAGGGAGGTCCTCTCAGGTGAGATCACACAATCCTCCATAACCTTCTCTACAGTCAGTCAGCCACGCAAAAACAGTGAGGAATCTGATGCGTGCGTGCTATTGTTATTTTGGCTGTCTAAAGTGTCCCTTGAACTAATCCAGCAACCTGACATTTCTTGGTATCTAACTAATATCATTCTTATGACAGGGAGTACTAATATTATTCAGTTAGCATGCTTTTCGTGGAAGAGGAGTGAGGATGTAAAGGTTAGAAAATGGTAACTGAATTGAGTGTTCTCTTTTTTCTGCCTCTGACTTGAAGAAATATATTTGTTAATATATAGAAGCTTAGATCTGTAATCAAGCTGTGAAAGAGAGTACTGTAATAGAGACTTCTATAAGCAGAGGTATGTACCTGCATTTACACCTTAAATATCCCTTAATTAGTTCTGTATGGTTCGTCTAATTCACGTTGAAATGATTTTCTTGTCTGTTAATTGTATAGGTAATTAGACGGTGTAGTACTATGGCGGTGGTATATTGATTTGGCGTAATAATTACTGACATGACTTCGTGTGTACAATCTTACAGGTTTATGATATTAAGAATTAGCAGCGTGTTTTTTTGTTTACTGCTGGATTTCCTAACAATCTGTCTATTTTGTTGTTAATTGATATGCAGACTTGCTGTTTTTCATTCAGTTGAAGAGCTCTCCAGGATTAACATCTTTCTTGGATAATTGTGTTGTTAAATATGAAGGTATATGATTGGTTTCTCAACTCATATATCGATACGCATTTTTTTCATCCTCAATATATTGTTGCTTGCCTGACTTGTCCTACATTTGTCAGGTGTTCGAGGACGTTCAGTTCTTGTATGCGGCGTAAAACTTGAACTACCTACAGATGATTTCGCCAGTTCAACGGAAACTTAGAATAACCAAGGGAACTTTCTCAGTTTTATTGTTTTTGCTCTTCTCAGATTTTAGGCTAGGGGTATTAACATATATGCCAACCGTAAATTTAGATATTAATGTAAGATTAAATAGGGATAAATCCTTCTGCCATGTTGACTAATTAGAATTACAAAGAAGAAAAGAAATTATTAAAGAAGAGATATAGTCGAATAGGTTGTTGTGGTGTTTCTTTGATCTTCACTAGACCTCTCATTTTTGATTGGCATGGCGATGATCTGTTTCTTCTGGTGTTTCTCTACTTCAGGATTCGCTCATGTGCCAAAGCCAGCTTGGAGAAGCCTTCCTGGACTCATGATCAACCAGGACAATCGCGACACGGTGAGTAGATTTTGAATCTTTCTTGCTTCGTCGGATCAGATTCGATGTGTATATGGTAGTTATGGACTGCTGACTTCTTAATGTTGTGTTTCCTCTGTGTACTATGGTGCGTGTTGTTTTTAGAGCTTAAGCAAGCGGAATGTCGAAGGAGGATCTTGGGGATGACGGAGGCGTCGACGACAACCTCAAAGGCGAGAGGTATTGCTTTCATGTCTCTGCGTTTCTTACTTTATGCAACTCTGTCGGTATTAAGGCCGTATATTCGGTGGGAGCAACGAAAACTGAATTTGTTAATGTTTAGAATTTGGACGATCTGTTTGATACGATACGTCTGCACTGGTGATGCCGAACATTGTTCAAGACACTGTGGGTTCAGATGTGAGGAATACAATTTGGCTTGCATTGTTCAGGCTACTCTCTTGTGCTTGTTTTGCCTTGTGATTACTTGAAACTGCAGCCTGCAGATTGAATGGGCACTTGATTTGTTAGGGCGGAAGGCTGAAGCAAAGAAAGCTGCTGCTCTTTGAGCTGTAGTATGTTTCATTTGAGAGCCAGATGAGGTCCGTTAAATTAGGATTAAAGTCTACACAATAATTAAAAACATTGAATAAGCAAGGCCATTCAGAAGAAGTTTGCACTTAACACCGTGCAGCACCATTGCTACTAGCTAAGGTAGATTAGGCCACGACATGTCCAAGCCATGTTGAGCTTGTACCCTGTGCATATCCAGCTGTTTTCTTACAGCTCCCCTAGCATCATAAATTAATTGTGGGATATGATGCACATGAGTAGTCTTTTGTTTATTTTTCACCAGCAGAGTACCACTCTTATTAGTGCATTTGTTTTTTTTTCAAGATGTGTACATTTAGGAACAGGTTTCAAAATTAAATGAACACAATGGTTTGGTTTGCAACTCCCCACTTAGTTTGCAATATCTACATCAAATGGCAATGATGAAGTATTCAATGTTTGTGTTATGTCTAGATGAACTTTGTAGTTAGAAAGGAGTTCTGAATTTGCTAGGGGGCATGTTTGGTTTAATGTAAAGTTGACATATATATATAGACACAAGTTTTCCTGATTCATGTGTATATAACCAAACTCGTCCAAAAGATAGCATATGGAAAATGGAGTCAAAATCATGATTTCTACTTTATATCAGAGCTTTACCCAACTCGTCCATTTGGATTTTGGTAGATATAGTCAAGTATATTCACTCGCATCATGAAGAAGTTTCTCTTTTGGTTTGGAGGTCCATTTGTTGATATGAATTGCTTCATAATATATCTAACCAATGAAAGTTTGATGTATACGTATTAACACATATGTATGTCCTGACCTTTTGTTCTTTTTTTTTTCAGGTTCATATATCATCGCACTGATTTATTTTTTCATTAGGTTGTGATGTCAAGGTTACATATGTACACCACTTATTCATTAGTTCACTGTAAATTATTTAGGTATATAATTATATCAACAACCAAAAATCTCACTGGTCCTGAATCCTGGGATATGGGAAGTTTGAAGAGGCCCAACAGGCCCGCCCCAGTGGCTACAATGAACTCATTTCGAATTGTCAAAGATGTGAAAATGCTTTTCTGGACACACTTAAGAATTCATTTTATTTAGTATTCATTTTGTCCAATGAACTCATGTCATTTAGTATTCAACAAGACCATCTTTTTTTCCATGGACACGCCTATGAACATGATTGAATTGTGTTTTCATGAAGCGTAATTGTCGGTTCGCAGGGTGTGCTATATCATCCACCTTGTAAGACTGCCACTATCTGTTAATATAGACCTATTACCTTGCTATGCCTGATGCAAGTTTGTAATAAATTCTGGAACAAATCGGGAGGTTAAAGTCAGCAAAGATTTGCATATTCATGTGTAGTCAATCTTTGCATATTCATCTGTAGTCAAATCACTTTGGCTGTATATAAATGTCATCAAGGATTAACCTGGACCAACGGACGTGCGTAGGCTGATAAGTGCGCACATGAACACTCAGGAGGCGTACCAATGGCACGCCCCAACCACTAGTATGTCAAATTGGTTGTCTCAACGAGTACTTCATTTCATTCCATTGCATCATGTTCATTTGAGCTCATCTTGATGCCCGAATCATCGTTGCAAGAGTGCTATATGATGTTAATCTGCTGAAACTGTTATAACTTGGTGATTTGTCATTTTTGTTGCATTTGATGTGTGCATCTTATGAGCATGAGCTCTACATGTGATTTGTACTATGTCATGCCATCTTTACAGTGGTGCCATACATGTATTTTTGTGAGTCTTGTACTGAGTGCACCAAGCTTGTTAACTAGGGTACTTGCTGTTGCTGTTTTGTTAGGCTGAATCTGTTATTTCGTGGTGCTATGTAAACCTGCTGCTACAAGTCATTCTATGCATAATCTGGAGATGTTCACTAAGGATGTTTTATTATACATGTCATGCTCTATCCATTCATGCCCCTGGTTGCATTTATAGCCTGCTGTAGCTTGTTGTAATCTTGCTCCAAACTTGCTAAATAATGTTGCTATCAGCCTGTTAACATTAAGTTCAATGTTGCCATGATTGTTGCTAGTGATCCATGCATCCTATGAACTTGCTCTTGCCATGCTTAGCTTCACAAACATGTATTTTTGTTCTTGGTTGCCTTGCCATGCCTTGTATTGCTCTGTGGTGAGTGATTCAAGCTCACCAACATGCATACTTATTATTGTTCCTGCCATGTATGAATCTGTCATATTATTTGCCATGTTTACATGGGTGCCATTTTATCTTCTGATCCTTTTTGGCTCATGGTCAGTAAAGGATTTTTGTTATATGAAATTATTAGATTCATGCCATGCATTTTTTGCCATGATAAGTTCCTGTAACATGTTGTTTGATAGCTCTAAACATTGCAACCTGATGTTATTTCTGCTAATGACTGAAACTGCTATTATTTGCAATCTTGCCATGTCCTTTTGAGCATGTTCTAGTGATTTCTGGAGATAGCTCAGTGTTCATGTTTTGTCATGCTTTACCTGTACATCATGCCCATGCATTTTGTTCTTACATTGGGATGTTGTAGCATATTGTTTTGATGCTTGCTAAATGCCTAGTTGCTGTTTTGGGACAGCTTGTCATTTAAACTTGTATAGAGTATGTGTTGAACCGTTGCTCCGTTTTGAGTGTGCTCTATATGAAACTTTCTTGATTTTGCATGTAGTTTCATATTATCATGTTGCATCCTTATTTTGAGGTGTTTGCTTGATGTTTGTATGCATTTAGCATCAATGCCATGTTTAACTTGTTTTGCTCATATCTTCTAGGCCGTAGCTCCAAACTAAATGAACTTTATATGTAACTTGACTAGAATTTCGTGTAGATCCTCTTGGTGCATCTTAACTTGCTGTTTAACAACTTCAACTTAATATTTATTCAGATCTGGACCAATTTCGAAATTTGCATATGAGGACATTACCGGAATTGTTATATGTTGTTTCCGGCCTCATTTAAACTTGCCTTGTTGTGTTGTTCTTGTTTGCATCATCTCTTGCCATGAGTAGCTTCATGTAGCTTTTGTCATGCATCATGCTTGTTGTGCATCATGTCTTGTCTATGTGTGGTGTGTTTACTATGTTGTGTGCTTCTTCTCGATAGTTCCCGTTTCGTTGCGATCGTGAGGATTCGTTTGTCTACGCTTGGTTCGTCTTCGTGGCTTCATCTTCTTCATGGACTCGTTCTTCTTCCTTGCGGGATTTCAGGCAAGATGACCGCTACCCTGGATCTCACTACTATCATTGCTATGCTAGTTGCTTCGTTCTATCGCTATGCTGCGCTACCTACCATTTGCTCTTCAAGCCTCCCAAGTTGCCATGAACCTCTAACCTTTGACACCCTTCCTAGCAAACTTTTGTTTGGCTATGTTACCACTTTGCTCAGCCTCTCTTATAGCGTTGTTAGTTGCAGGTGAAGTTGAAGATTGCTCCATGGTGGACAGGGTTATGTTGGGATATCACAATATCTCTTATATATCCCAACATAACCCTGTCCACCATGGAGCAATCTTCAACTTCACCTGCAACTAACAACGCTATAAGAGGGGCTGAGCAAAGCTGTAACATAGCCAAACAACGGTTTGCTAGGAAGGGTGTCAAAGGTTAGAGGCTGACATGGCAATTTGGGAGGCTTGAAGAGCAAAAGATAGGTAGCACAGCATAGCGATAGAACGAAGCAACTAGCATAGCAATGATAGTAGTGAGATCCAGGGTAGCGGTCATCTTGCCTGAAATCCCGCAACGAAGAAGAACGAGTCCATGACGAAGATGAAGCCATGAAGATGAACCAAGCGTAGACGAACGAATCCTCACGATCGCAACGAAATAGGAATTATCAAAAAGAAGCACACAACATGGTAAACACACCACACATAGACAAGACATGATGCACAACAAGCATGATGCATGGCAAAGCTACATGGAGCTACTCATGGTAAGAGATGATGCAAACAAAAACCACACATCAAGGCAAGTTTAAATGAGGCCGGAAACAACATATAACCATTCCGGTAAGTCCTCATATGCAAGTTTTTAAGTTAGTCCAGAACTGAATAAACCTTATGTTCAAGTTGTTAAACAGCAAGTTAAGATGTACCACGATGAACTACACGAAATTCTAGTCAAGTTACATATAAAGTTTATTAGATTCGGAGCTACGGCCTAGAAGATATGAGCAAAACAAGTTAAACATGGCATTGATGCAAAATGCATACCAACATCAAGCAAACACCTCAAAACAAGGATGCAACATGATAATATGAAACTACATGCAAAATCAAGCAAGTTTCATATAGAGCTCACTCAAAACGGAGCAACGGTTCAACACATACACTATACAAGTTTAAAGGACAAGCTGTCCAAAACAGCAACTAGGCATATTGCAAGCACCAAAACAACATGCTACAACATCCCAACGTAAGAACAAAAGGCATGGGCATGAAGTACAGGTAAAGCATGACAAAACATAAACACTGAGCTATCTCCAGAAATCACTAGAACATGCTCAAAAGGACATGGCAAGATTGCAAATAATAGCAGTTTCAGTCATTAGCAGAAATAACATCAGGTTGCAATGTTTAGAGCTATCAAACAACATGTTACAGGAACTTATCATGGCAAAAAAATGCATGGCATGAATCTAATAATTTCATATAACAAAAGTCCTTTACTGACCATGAGCCAAAAAGGATCAGAAGATAAAATGGCACCCATGTAAACATGGCAAATAATATGACAGATTCATACATGGCAGGAACAATAATAAGTATGCATGTTGGTGAGCTTGAATCACTCACCACAGAGCAATACATGGCATGACAAGGCAACCAACAGTAAGAAGACATGTTTATGAAGCTAAGTATGGCAAGAACAAGTTCATAGGTTGCATGAATCACTACCAACAATCATGGCAACATTGAATTAACAGGCTGACAGCAACATTATTTAGCAACTTTGGAGCAATATTACAACATCTACAGCAGGCTATAAATACAACCAGGGGCATGGATGGATAGATCATGACATGTATAACAAAACATCCTTAGTGAACATCTCCATATTATGCACATAATGACTTGTAGCAGCAGGTTTACATAGCATCACGAAATAACAGATTCAGCATAGCAAAACAGCAACAAGTACCCTACTTAACAAGCTTGATGCACTCACCACACAACTCACAAATATACATGGATAGCACCCCTATAAAGATGGCATGACATAGTTTAAAACACATGTAGACATTAACCTCATAGGATGCACACATCAAACACGGCAAAAATGACAAATGAGCATGTTCTGATAACAGACAGCAGATAACATTATATAGCACTCTTGCAACAATGATTCAGGCATCAAGATGGACTCAAATGAACATGATGCAATGGAATGAAATTAAGAGCATCTCACAACGAACAATTTGACATATTACACGCACAAAACAGAGCAGCATGCATCAAGTTATGATGCGTTGAACATGGCATGATAATGTCAAAATCTCAGGGACAGTGGAAAACGGGGTCAACCTTCATTTTCAGATCTGGATCCGGGCTCGCCGGAGTAGACGCCAGAGTTGAGGAAGAGATGGCCGGAGAGGCTTGGGAGGCCAGGAGGAGGCGGATATGGGGCCATCTCGGCCGGAGATGACGCGGGGCGCCATGGCGGTGACCGGAGGGCGACGCGATGGGGCCGGAGGGCGCGGCGGCGCGGCCGGGAGGCGCGGGCAGCGCTCCGGCGGGGGAGCCGAGGCGGCTCGGGGCAGGGAGGCAAGGTCCGGCGGCCGAGGCGCAGGGCGGCGGCTCGGCGAGGGGCGCTCGGGGCGGCGCGGGGGAGCTCCCGGGAG
>NC_041381.1:320445058-320448222 GCF_002162155.2 Triticum dicoccoides | reverse complement strand
TGCCGCGGCGGCGACGGGCGGATCACGGATGTCGGACGGGCGCGCCGGCGAGGCGGCGGCGGGCGGTGGCGGATCTGGGCCCGCGCGAGCCCCGGATGGGCTCCGCGGGCCGGCGACGCGAGGAGAGAGAGAGGGACACGTGACGCGACGCCAGTGGCTGTGGGGCGGCGACGATTTCGTCCGGCGAGGTCGGACGTGTTCGGTGGCGGCGGGGGCGATTTGATCTAGGGTTTGGGGATTCATCCGCGAAAAATGGAGGGGAGGACTTATTTATGGATAGAGGGAGCTAGGAGACTCCAAATGAGGTGCGGTTTTCGCCCACACGATCGTGATCGAACGGCCGAGAGCATGGAGGGGGTTTGGATGGGTTTTGGGCCACTTTGGAGGGGTGTTGGACTGCAAGACAAAAGAGGCTTTTACGGTTACCCGGTTAACCGTTTGAGTATCAAACGACCTCCAAATGGCACGAAACTTGACAGGCGGTCTACCGGTGCTATACCAAGGCCGCTTGACAAACCTCAGTCCATTCCGAGAATGTTTAACACCCTCTCACAACGAGAGACAAAAGGGGGACGCTGGGGGAACATAGGAGTGCCGGATTGCAAAACGGACAACGGGGAAAATGCTTGGATGCATGAGACGAACACGTATGCAAAATGAGATGCACATGATGACATGATAAAATGCAACACGCAAGCAAATGACATGGCAACAACGGCGAATATCTGGCGGACACCTGGCGCATCGGATCCGGGGCGTTACACCAGAACATTTCGGGAAACATCCGAAACCCCTTTGGGTGAATTCCGGAACCCTTCCGGAGACCAAACACTATTATCTCATATATCAATCTTTACCTCCGGACCATTCCGGAGCTCCTCGTCATATGCATGATCTCATCCGGGAATCTGAACAACATTCGGTCACCAACATACATAACTCATATAATACTATATCATCAACAAATGTTAAGCCGGTGGACCCTACGGGTTCGAGAATGATGTAGACGTGACCGAGACGCTTCTCCGGTCAATAACCAATAGCAGGAACTGGATGCCCATATTGGTTCCTAGATATTCTACGAAGATCTTTATCGGTCGAACCTTTATGGCAACATACGTAGTTCCCTTTGTCCGTTGGTATGTTACTTGCCCGAGATTCGATCGTTGGTATCTCTATGTCTAGTTTGATCTCGTTATCGGCAAGTCTCTTTACTCGTTCCGTTATACATCATCTTGTAACTAACTCCTTAGTCACTTTACTTGCAAGCTTCTCGTGATGTTGTATTACCGAGAGGTCCCAGAGATACCTCTCCGTCATACAAAGTGACAAATCCCAATCTCGATTCACGCCAATTCAACAGACACCTTCGGAGATACCTGTAGATCACCTTTATGATCACCCAGTAGTGACGTTTGATAGCACACAAGGTATTCCTCCGGTATCCGGGAGTTTCCTGATCTCATGGTCGAAGGAACATGTATTTGACATTAAGAAAGCAGTAGCAATAAACTGAACAATCATATGCTAAGCTAACGGATGGGTCTTGTCCATCACATCATTCTCCTAATGATGTGATCCCGTTATCAAGTGACAACACATGTCTATGGTTAGAAAATCTTTACCATCTTTTGATCAACGAGCTAGTCTAGTAGAAGCTCACTAGGGAGACGATATCTGTTTATGTATCCACGCATGTATTTAAGTTTCTGATCAATACAATTATATCATGAATAATAAAGCTTTATCATGATTAAGAAAATATATTAATAACCATTTTATTATTGCCATATTTCCATCAGTCTTCCACTTGCACTAGAGTAAATAATCTAGTTCACATCGCCATGTGATTAACACCCAAAGAGTTCACCAGAGTCAATATTCTAGGTCGCACCGCCATGTGATTAACACCCAAGGTGTGATCATGTTGTGCTTGTGAGAGAGGTTTAGTTAACGGGCCTGCCATATTCAAATTTGTATGTATTTTGCAAATTTCTATGTCTACAATGCTCTGCATGGAGCGACTCTAGGTAATTGCTCCCATGTTCAATACGTACCCAGATTGAGAATCAGAGTCATCCGGATCGGTGTCAAAGCATGCATCGACGTAACCCTTTATGATGAACTCTTTATCACCTCCATAACCGAGAAATATTTGAAGGAAATATGCCCTAGAGGCAATAATAAAGTTGTTATTTATATTTCCTTATGTCATGATAAATATTTATTATTCATGCTAGAATTGTATTAACCGGAAACTTAGTACATGTGTGAATGCATAGACAAAACATAGTGTCCCTAGTATACCTCTACTTGACTAGCTCGTTAATCAAAGATGGTTATGTTTCCTAACCATAGACATGTGTTGTCATTTAATGAATGGGATCACATCATTAGGAGAATGATGTGATGGACAAGACCCATCCGTTAGCTTAGCATTATGATCGTTACAGTTTCATTGCTACTGCTTTCTTCATGGCTTATACATGTTCCTCAGACTATGAGATTATGCAACTCCTGAATACCAGAGGAACACCTTGTGTGCTATCAAACGTCACAACATAACTGGGTGATTATAAAGATGCTCTACAGGTGTCTCGGAAGGTGTTTGTTGGGTTGGCATAGATCGAGATTAGGATTTGTCACTCTGTGTATTGGAGCGGTATCTCTGGGCCCTCTCGGTAATGCTCATCACTATAATCCTTGCAAGCAATGTGACTAATGAGTTAGTTGCGGGATGAAGCATTACCGAACGAGTAAAGGGACTTGCCGGTAACGGGATTGAACTAGGTATGATGATACCGATGATCGAATCTCGGGCAAGTAACATACCGATGACAAAAGGAACAACATATGTTGTTATGCGGTTTGACTGATAAAGATCTTCGTAGAATATGTAGGAGCCAATATGAGCATCCAGGTTACGCTATTGTTTATTGATTGAAGATGCGTCTTGATCATGTCTACATAGTTATCGAATCCGTAGGGTCCGCACGCTTAACGTTCGATGACGATTTGTATTATGAGTTATGTGATTTTGATGACCGAAGTTTGTTCGGAGTCCTGGATGAGATCACGAACATGACGAGGAGTCTTGAAATGGTTGAGACATAAAGATTGATATATTTCAAGGCTATGTTCGGACACCAGAAAGGTTTCGGAAG
>NC_041381.1:320436904-320444876 GCF_002162155.2 Triticum dicoccoides | reverse complement strand
GGGCCATAAGGGGGTAGGAGAGGGAAGGCCAAAAGGTGGCGCGCGCCCCTCCCCATGGCAGTCTGAATTGGACTAAGGGGATGGTGCGCGACCCCCTCTTTTCTTCCCCTCTCCCTCTCCTTCCCTCCTTCCCCCTCTTGGAATAGGAAAGAGGGGGGATCCTACTAGGTTTGGAGTCCTAGCAGGACTCCCCCTTGGCGCGCCTCCCCCTTGGCCGACCTCATCCTCCCTCCTTTATATACGGGGGCAGGGGGCACCC
Source organism: Triticum dicoccoides (assembly GCF_002162155.2). NCBI lineage: Eukaryota > Viridiplantae > Streptophyta > Magnoliopsida > Poales > Poaceae > Triticum > Triticum dicoccoides. Next base: position 320,444,617 of record NC_041381.1, on the reverse strand, counting down.
CAAAGCACAACAATTATTCTCTTAGCCATGTGCGGTGCCCCCCTCCATAGTTTAACACCTCAGTCATATTGTCATAGTGCTTAGGCGAAGACCTGCGCCGGTAGCATCATGATCACTATCACCACACCGTCGTGCTGACGGAACTCTCCCTTGTCCTCAACTGGATCAAGAGCTTGAGGGACGTCATCGTGCTGAACCTGTGCTGCACACGGAGGTGCCGTACGTTCGGTACTTGGATCGATTGGATAGTGAGACGTTCGACTACATCAACCGCGTTACTAAACGCTTCTGCTTTTGGTCTACGAGGGTACGTGGACACACTCTCCTGTACCGTTGCTATGCATCTCCTAGATAGATCTTGCGTGATCATATGAATTTTTTTGAATTACTATGTTCCTCAACAGTGGCATCCGAGCCAGGTCTATGCGTAGATGTTATATTCACGAGTAGAACACAATGAGTTGTGGGCGATAATAGTCATACTACTTAGCACCAACGTTTTACTTTGATTCAGCTGTATTGTTGGATGAAGTGGTCCGGACTGACATTAGATGACCGCGTTCATGAGACTGGTTCTACCAACGTGCTTTGCACATACGTGGCTAGCGGGTGTCTGTTTCTCCAACTTTAGTTGAATCGAGTTTGACTATGGCCGGTCCTTGTTGAAGGTTAAAACAACACACTGGACAAAAAATCATTGTGGTTTTGATGCGTAGGTAAGAACGGTTCTTGCTAGAAGTCCGTAGCAGCCACGTAAAACCTGCAACAATAAAGTAGAGGACGTCTAACTTGTTTTTGAAGGGCTTGTTGTGATGTGATATGGTCAAGACATGATGTGATATAATTTGTTGTATGAGATGATCATGTTTTGTAACAGAGTGATCGGCAACTGGCAGGAGCCATATGGTTGTCGATTTATTGTATGAAATGCAATCGCCATGTAATTGCTTTACTTTATCACTAAGCAGTAGCGATAGTCGTAGTAGCAATAGTTGGCAAGACGACAACGATGCTACGATGGAGATCAAGGTGTCAAGCCGGTGATGATGGAGATCATGAGCACAAGATGATGATGGCCATATCATGTCACATATTTTGATTGCATGTGATGTTTATCTTTTATGCATCTTATTTTGGTTAGTACGGCGGTAGCATCATAAGATGATCCCTTACTAGATTTCAAGGTATGAGTGTTCTCCCTGAGTATGCACCATTGCTACAGTTCGTCGTGCCGAAACACCACGTGATGATCGGGTGTGATAAGCTCTACGTTCACATACAACGGATGCAAGCCAGTTTTGCACGTGTAGAATACTCGGGTTAAACTTGACGAGCCTAGCATATGCTGATATGGCCTCGGAACACTGAGAGCGAAAGGTCGAACGTGAATCATATAGTAGATATGATCAACATAGTGATGTTCACCATTAACAACTACTCCATTTCACGTGATGATCAGACATGGTTTAGTTGATTTGGATCATTTAGATGACTAGAGGGATGTCTATCTAAGTGGGAGTTCTTAAGTAATATGATTAATTGAACTTTAATTTATCATGAACTTAGTCCTGATAGTTTTTGCAGGTCTATGTTGTTGTAGATCAATGGCCCGTGCTACCGTTCCCTTGAATTTTAATGCGTTCCTAGAGAAAGCTAAGTTGAAAGATGATGGTAGCAATTACACGGACTGGGTTCGTAACTTGAGGATTATCCTCATTGTTGCACAAAATAATTACATCCTGGAAGCACCGCTAGGTGTACCACCTGCGCCAGCAACTGCAGACATTGTGAATGTCTGGCAGACGCGTGTTGATGACTACTCGATAGTTCAGTATGCCATGCTTTACGGCTTAGAATCAGGACTTCAAAGACATTTTGAATGTCATGGAGCATATGAGATGTTCCAAGAGTTTAAGTAAATATTTCAAGCAAATGCCCGAGTTGAGAGATATGAAGTCTCCAACAAGTTCTATAACTGCAAAATGGAGGAGAATAGTTCTGTCAGTGAACACATACTCGGAATGTCTGGGTACCATAACCACTTGACTCAGGTGGGAGTTAATCTTCCTGATGATAGTGTCATTGACAGAGTTTTCAATCACTGCCACCAAGCTATAAAGGCTTTGTGATGAACTATAATATGCAAGGGATGACAAAAATGATTCCCGAGCTCTTCGCAATGCTAAAGGCTGTGGGGGTAGAAATCAAGAAGGAGCATCAAATGTTGATGGTCAACAAGACCACTAGTTTCAAGAAAAGGGGCAAAGTGAAGAAGGGGAACTTCAAGAAGAATAGCAAGCAAGTTGCTACTCCCGGGAAGAAGCCCAAGTCTGGACCTAAGCCTGAAACTGAGTGCTTCTACTGCAACGGGACTGGTCATTGGAAGCGGAACTGCCTCAAGTATTTGGCGGATAAGAAGGATGGCGAAGTGAAAGGTATATTTGATATACATGTTATTGATCTGTACCTTACTAATGCTAGTAGTATCGCCTGGGTATTTGATACTGGTTCTGTTGCTCATGTTTGCAACTCGAAACAGGGGCTATGGATTAAACAAAGATTGGCTAAGGACAAGGTGACAATGCACGTCGGAAATGGTTCCAAGGTCGATGTGATCGCCGTCGGCATGCTACCTCTACATCTACCTTCGGGATTAGTTTTAGACCTGAATAATTGTTATTTGGTGGCAGCGTTGAGCATGAACATTATATGTGGACCTTGTTTGATGCGAGACGGATATTCATTTAAATCGAGAATACTGGTTGTTCTATTTATATGAGTAATATCTTTTATGGTCATGCACCCTTGTTGAGTGGTCTATTTTTGTTGAATCTCGATCGTGGTGATACACATGTTCATAATATTGAAGCCAAAAGATGCAAATTTGATTATGATAGTGCAACTTGTTTGTGGCACTGCCGTTTAGGTCATATTGGTGTAAAGCGCGAAGAAACTCCATGCTGATGGGCTTTTGGAATCACTTGATTATGATTCACTTGGTGCTTGTGAACCATGCCTCATGGGCAACATGACTAAAACTCCGTTCTCTAGAACAATGGAACGAGCTACTGACTTATTGGAAATAATACATACCACTACTAGGAAAAGGCCTACTACTTGCCTACTAATGGCGCACTACCGATGCGCCATTAGTATCACGCCACTAGTATTTTTTACTAATGGCGCACCACTGGTGCGCCATTAGTATCTGATGTACTAATGGCGCACCAAGCAGTGCGCCATTAGTTTTGCCCATAGTGCGCCACTAGTGTCTGCTATACTAATGGCGCACCACATGGTAGTGCGCCATTAGTAACAATTTTTTTAATTTTTTTCTCTTAATGTCAGGTCACTATTTCACATATGAGAAATCCAACACATATATATACAACAAGCATCCATATAACAATCATAGCCAACACACAAGTTTCATCATATATACATACATAGCCAACACATAGTTCCATCGTTACATATTACAAAAGTTTCACATTGTTCATCCAACACCGTTATCCATCAATTCACAAAAGTTTCACATTGATACAAAATAAAAACACAAATGGAAAAGAAGCACTCCATCCATGCAAGCTTCTGTGAATTAAATCAAATCTGCAAAATGATAAACAAGTTAGAAGAAGAAGAAGAAGAAGAAGACTAGAACAATACTAGAAGAAGAAGAACACTAGAAGAAGAATAAGAAGAATTTTGGAAAAGAAGAAGAGTAAGAAGAAGACTATAAGCTTATTATGTAAACTTGATCATTTTGTGCTAACATAAGTTATTTTGGAGCTAACCTATAGGAAACTAAGCACATAAGCTCTAAGTTAGCATATTAGAGCCAACTTATGTAAAATGAAGCTAACCTATGTCATTTTGGAAAAGATGAAGAATGAGAAGAAGACTATAAGCTTATTATGTAAACTTGATCATTTTGTGCTAACATAAGTTATTTTGGAGCTAACCTATAGGAAACTAAGCATATAATTAAGCTCTAAATTAGCATATTAGAGCCAACTTAGGTAAAATGAAGCTAACCTATGTCATTTTGGAAAAGAAGAAGAATAAGAAAATGACTATAAGCTTATTATGTAAACTTGATCATTTTGTGCTAACATAAGTTATTTTGGAGCTAACCTATAGGAAACTAAGCATATAATTAAGCTCTAAGTTAGCATATTAGAGCCAACTTAGGTAAAATGAAGCTAACCTATAGGAAACTAAGCATAATAGAGATAACATAGGTAACTAAGTATATATATATATATATATATATATATATATATATATATATATATCATTTTGGAGATCTGACATACCTGACAAAGTTCAGTTCTCATGCATTGTTCTTCTCCTTCTCCTTCCTCAGCCTGATGCGCCAAGAGCAGCGAGGCGGTGGAGGCAGTGGAGGCAGTGGGATGTAGTCTTCTACCACAATTGGTGTGGTCATGTCGCCCAGCTGTGGGATCGCTGGCGCCACCACCGGTGCGTGGTCATTGTCAGGCACCACCACCATCGCGAGGCCACCTTCAGGCACGACCATCGCTAGGTCATCCTCAGCCACCTCCATCTCTTGCCCATGGTCAGCCACCACCATCTCTTGCCCTTGGTCAGCCACCACCAGCGCTAGGTCATCCTCAGCCTGATGCCCATCGTCATCCTGCAGCTCCTCATCCCCACTCTGCTCCTCTTCTCCCGCACTCCAGTCTGGACCATCCTTCTTGTTGTCTATGCTGCTGCCAGAATCGCTGCTGCTTTCGCTACAGCCAGAATCGCTGCTGCTTTCGCTACAGCCAGAATTGCTGCTGCCAGTGTCGCTGCTGCTGCTCCCATTACCTGTCCAAAATGCAACAATGACCGTTAACAATCGATGTGAGACAAAGCCAAATGTAGAGGAATAAGAAGAGGCAGAACATACCGGCATCATCATTGTTAGCATAGCGCATGCGACACATAGTCGTGTTGAACACCTTCACGATGAGCATGGTGGCGTCGTCGTCGTACCTGAAGAGAAGGAAGTACCCCAGCCGCAGGTCGTAGGCACGGTAGAACTTCTCCCACCCACGAGACAAGTACATGTGGCCCTCCTTGATCACCAACTCCACATCCCACTGCCTGCGAAACCCGCTACCGGCCTGTCGCAGCTTCACATTATTTGGCGGATCTTCACCCATCAGCATGTTCATAAAACTATCAGGCAGCCTCTGCAGTTTGGGACAATGAGTGATGTAGCAAACAACAGATATCATAATGAGATGGGTGATGGAGAGATTTCTCGTTTTATATACCTGCGTCATGGATGATACTGAAGTCTCAAGTATGATAGTGAAGAACTCGGAAGCATCCAACTCGTACTGTAGTGTCGCAGAGCAGCGGTGGCTGCTTCCCGCCATCTCTGATAAGCAGCAGAAGAGACCAATTAGTACCCTTACAACAGATCATAAAACATGCATGATAACAGGCATTAGTCGCAAGTACCCCATATGTCCTATTTTTAGCAAAGTCATGCTAAAATCCATGGAAAATTTCAGCATGACCTTTGCTGAAAATAGGACATATGGAGTACCCGAATTTGCCGGAACGGAAGTTAATCGACATTCCGGCAAACTCAAGGGCCTCTCGGTGTACCTGCAAAATCTCTGTCGAATATTTACAAGACAAACAACAGGTGGCAAAGCCCAGTGTTAAAAAAAGGCCTCCATCACAACATGGAAAATACGTTGGCCTCTGAAGAGGTGAAACAATATATGCATCTCCAGGCAGAATCATTCAACATTTTGGACAAACCACTACAAGCAATACTGGATCAGATACAAGAAGAATGTGAGAAAATACAGACAAATACTAATAGATTGAGGTGTTTAACTTGTGGTGCTCTCTGTGCTATACAGACATGTATTCTTGACAAACTAGTACAAGCAATGGTGGATCAGATATGGAAGCAATATGATATAATATAAATAAATGCACCCAATAAAAAAAGTACCCACCAATGAGCCTTGTAAAAATGGATTGTTTGACGCATAAAACCCAACTCAGTGCATAAGCAACCAGTGTCCCTTGCCATCATAGAAAAAAGACAGAACCATACAAAGAATTGAACAGTTTATCATAACAGCGGAACACTGATGGTCTGGTATGGCAAGCATGCAAGCTGTAAAGTGACAACACTATAACTATGAAAAGAGCATAGTCCAGCCAAACATATCACACAAATTCCACTGAAATATAACCTAAGCCACACAAAATGGTCTGGTAAACTGAGGTGCAGCTAAATTTCTACTCCCTCCATCCCAAAATGTAAGACTTTTTTGACACTAGTATAGTCTAGTATCAAAAAACGTCTTACATTATGGGACGGACGGAGTAGATAACTTTCAACTCATGTCATCTTTTTAGAGAATATGATCCTAGGATAATCTTTTGTTATTTAGAGAATGTGATCCCGGAATAATTTTTTTTGTTTTTTTATAGGATATGACCCTAGGATAATCCATGCAACAAACCTGAAACAACCGTATCTGTCTTCATGGCCTGAATCAGAACAATATATTAAGTGATGATGTAGTGCATTTTTTCCTTTTCAAATTACAATTCAACAGAGTAATCAAAAGCATTAGCCAAATCCAATTACAGTTACAACTCACACTCACATCCTTGTGCCCTTCCGTTTGAAACCAAAAAGAGCAAAGGAAGGGCCCTCCAGTAGTTACACAAGTTAACACAACCAAACTACTCCCTCCGTCCCATAATATAAGAACATTTTTGACACTGGTGTAGTGTTAAAAACGTTCTTATATTTTGGGAGAGAGGGAGTATCAAACAGTTGTAGACATGGTAGTTTCCAAATCATGGGGCCACCAAACAACAAGTCAAAATCTGTGGTATGCAGTAGTATTTCTGTGAGCTCAGGTTAAGCATGACATCCTTCTCCTGTGCTCATGCAGGGGAGCTCTCAGCTGTACCGGCCTGGAAACAAAACCCTCCCTTGGCCGAGGCCGGGGAGCCGCCGCCGCCGTCGAGTCGATGCTGTTACTGCTTACATTGATCTGATCAGATTTGACAGACAAGTATTTCAGCCTAGGTTCGCCGGATGAGAATGCCACTGACGACGACCTAGCCTATTCCAACACTATAACACTTTCGCTCTTTGCAGTTTGCACGCACATGGCGCTCCCTGGGATAATGGCTTGACCGATGCTACCAGAAATTGATTAGTCCACACATAATGTGGCCCATTATGCCTCTCCTCTCCCAAATCCCCCCTCAACAGCAACCCTATTTCCTCTCACGAACAAAACCTAGGGTTCGCTCGTACGGCACAAACTGGGGGCCAAAACCTAGGATCTGGCAAGCGGATGGGATGAGCGACGAGGTGGTGCGGGAGTAACCTCGCTGGCATCCGCCGCCGCCTTGAATCGCCGTCGATCGCCGGGCTGGAGGGGGTCCCGCTGTGAAAAGGGGGAGCGGGTGGGTGCGGCGAACAGGGAGGGAGCGGGAGAAGAATGCAGAGGGGGTGGGGGCGAAGGGAAGCACCTCACTGCAGGACGCCGCGCGGTCGCCGGCCGGAGTGGCCGCAATGGTGGAGCAGGCTACCCCGCTCTCCCTGGCGACGACGAGGCTGCACTGGGAGCAGTCTCCTCCTCCTCCTGGTCCTCCTCCTGGTCCTCCTCCTCCGGCTCGGGGCGCGGGGGCGTGGGGGCGGCGGCGCGGGGG
>NC_041381.1:320400164-320436518 GCF_002162155.2 Triticum dicoccoides | reverse complement strand
GGCGGCGGCGTACGGTTGGGAAGGAAGGGAGGGAGGGGAATAGGTGGAGTGGGGGGGGGGAAGCTTACTAATGGTGCACCCAGCGGTGGTGCGCCATTAGTAGTTTTGCAAAAAAAAAGAATAAAAAAATTTCAGTACTGGCGCACTCCTTGTTGGTGCGCCATTACTAGTTAGAACTAGTAATGGCGCACTTCGGTCTAATGCGCCATTAGTATGTATGTAAAAATGAAAAAAAAAATTATAACTAGTGGCGCACCTATTCTGTGGTGCGCCATTAGTGTCTTCCACACTAATGGCGCATCGCCAACTGGTGCGCCATTAGTATATAGTAGTGGCGCACTACTTCCCTGGTGCGCCATTAGTGTCAATCCTATCTATAGCCCTTTTCCTAGTAGTGTACAGATGTATGCAGACCAATGAGTGTTGAGGCTCATGTCGGGTATTGTTATTTTCTTACCTTCAGAGATGATTTGAGCAGATATGGTTATATATACTTAATGAAACATAAGTCTGAAACATTTGAAAAGTTCAAAGAATTTCAGAGTGAAGTGGAAAATCATCGTAACAAGAAAACAAAGTTTCTATGATTTGATCGGTGGAGGCAAATATTTGAGTTACGAGTTTGGTCTTCATTTGAAACAATGTGGAATAGTTTCCCAACTCACGCCACCTGGAACACCACAGCGTAATGGTGTGTTCGAATGTCGTAACTGTACTTTATTGGATATGGTGCGGTCTATGATGTCTCTTACCGATTTACCACTATCGTTTTGGGGTTATGCTTTAGAGACGACTGCCTTCACTTTAAATAGAGCACCATCGAAATCCGTTGAGATGACGCCTTATGAACTATGGTTTGGCAAGAAACCAAAGTTGTCGTCTCTTAAAGTTTGGGGCTGCGATGCTTATGTGAAAAAGCTTCAACCTGGTAAGCTCGAACCCAAATTGGAGAAGTGCGTCTTCATAGGATACCCAAAGGAAACTATTGGGTACACCTTCTATCATAGATCCGAAGGCAAGATATTCGTTGCTAAGAATGGATCCTTTCTAGAGAAGGAGTGTCTCTCAAAAGAACAGAGTGGGAGGAAAGTAGAACTTGATGAGGTAATTGTACCTTCTCCCGAATTGGAAAGTAGTTCATCATAGAAATCAGTTCCAGTGATTCCTACACCAATTAGTGAGTATGCTAATGATGATGATCATGAAACTTGAGATCAAGTTACTACCGGACCTCATAGGTTTTCCATAGTATGGTTTGAACCAGAGTGGTACGGTAATCCTATTCTGGAAGTCATGTTACTAGACCATGATGAACCTACGAACTATGAGGAAGCGATGATGAGCCCAGATTCCGCGAAATGGCTTGAGGCCATGAAATTTGAGATGGGATCCATGTATGAGAACAAAGTGTGGACTTTGGTGGACTTGCCCGATGATCGGCAAGCCATAGAAAATAAATGGATCTTCAGGAAGAAGACTGACGCTGACGGTAATGTTACTGTCTACAAAGCTCGACTTGTTGTGAATGGTTTTTGATAAGTTCAAGGAGTTGACTACGATGAGACTTTCTCACCCGTAGCGATGCTTAAGTCTGTCCGAATCATTTTAGCAATTGCCGCATTTTATGGTTATGAAATTTGGCAGATGGATGTCAAAACCGCATTCCTTAATAGATTTCTTAAGGAAGAGTTGTATATGATGCAACCGGAAGGTTTTGTTGATCCTAAAGGTGCTAATGAAGTGTGCAAGCTCCAGCGATCCATTTATGGATTGGTGCAAGCCTCTCGGAGTTGGAATATACACTTTGATAGTGTGATCAAAGCACATGGTTTTATACAGACTTTTGGAGAAGCCTGTATTTACAAGAAAGTGAGTGGGAGCTCTGTAGCATTTCTAATATTATATGTGGATGACATATTGTTGATTGGAAATGACATAGAATTTCTGGATAGCATAAAAGGATACTTGAATAAGAGTTTTTCAATGAAAGACCTCGGTGAAGCTGCTTACATATTGGGCATCAAGATCTATAGAAATAGATCAAGATGCTTAATTGGACTTTCACAAAGCACATACCTTGATAAAGTTTCGAAGAAGTTCAAAATGGATCAGTCAAAGAAAGAGTTCTTTCCGGTGTTACAAGGTGTGAAGTTGACTCAGACTCAATGCCCGACGACTGCAGAAGATAGAGAGAAAATGAAAGTCATTCCCTATGCTTCAGCCATAGGTTCTATCATGTATGCAATGATATGTACCAGACCTGATGTGTGCCTTGCTATAAGTATAGCAGGGAGGTACCAAAGTAATCCAAGAGTGGAGCACTGGACAGCGGTCAAAAATATCCTGAAATGCCTGAAAAGGACTAAGGATATGTTTCTTGTTTATGGAGGTGACAAAGAGCTCATCGTAAATGGTTACGTCGATGGAAGCTTTGACACTGATCCGGATGACTCTAAGTCACAATCCGGATACGTATTTATATTGAATGGTGGAGCTGTCAGTTGGTGCAGTTCCAAGTAGAGCGTCGTGGCGGGATCTATTTGTGAAGCGGAGTACGTAGCTACTTCGGAAGCAGCAAATGTAGGAGTCTGCATGAAGGAGTTCATATCCGATCTAGGTGTAATACCTAGTGCATTGGGTCCAATGAAAATGTTTTGTGACAATACTGGTGCCATTTCCTTGGCAAAGGAATCCAGATTTCACAAGAGAACCAAACACATCAAGCGACGCTTCAATTCCATCTGGCATCAAGTCGCGGAGGGAGACATAGAGATTTGCAAAATACATATGGACCTGAATGTTGCAGACCCGTTGACAAAGCCTCTTCCATGAGCAAAACATGATCAGCACCAAGACTCCATGGGTGTTAGAATCATTACTTTGTAATCTAGATTATTAACTCTAGTGCAAGTGGGAGACTGAAGAAAATATGCCCTAAAGGCAATAATAAAGTTGTTATTTATATTTTCTTATATCATTATAAATGTTTATTATTCATGCTAGAATTGTATTAACTGGAAACTTAGTACATGTGTGAATACATAGACAAAATATAGTGTCCCTAGTATGCCTCTACTTGACTAGCTCGTTAATCAAAGATGGTTATGTTTCCAAACCATAGACATGTGTTGTCATTTGATGAACGTGATCACATCATTAGGAGAATGATGTGATGGAAAAGACCCATCCGTTAGCTTAGCATTATGATCGTTACAGTTTCATTGCGACTGCTTTCTTCATGACTTATACATGTTACTCATACTATGAGATTATGCAACTCCCGAATACCAGAGGAACACCTTGTGTGCTATCAAACGTCACAACGTAACTGGATGATTATAAACATGCTCTACAGTTGTCTCCGAAGGTGTTTGTTGGGTTGGCATAGATCGAGATTAGGATTTGTCACTCCGTGTATCAGAGAGGTATCTCTAGGCCCCCTCGATAATGCTCATCACTATAAGCCTTGCAAGCAATGTGAGTAATGAGTTAGTCGCGGGATGAAGCATTACGGAACGAGTAAAGAGACTTGTCGGTAACGAGATTGAACTAGGTATGATGATACCGACGATCCAATCTCGGGCAAGTAACATATTGATGACAAAGGGAACAACGTATGTTGTTATGCAGTTTGACCGATAAAGATCTTCGTAGAATACGTAGGAGCCAATACAAGAATCTAGGTTCCGCTATTGGTTATTGATCGAAGATGTGTCTCGATCATGTCTACATAGTTCTCGAACCCGTAGGGTCCGCACGCTTAACGTTCGATGACGATTTGTATTATGAGTTATGTGATTTTGATGACCGAAGTTTGTTCGGAGTCTCGGATGAGATCACGGACATGATGAGGAGTCTTGAAATGGTCGAGACATAAAGATATATTGGAAGGCTATGTTTGGACACCGGAAAGGTTTCGGAAGAGTTCAGACATTTTTTGGGGAATCGAGGGGTTACCGGACCCCCCCGGGGAAGTTACGGGCCTAGATGGGCCATAAGGGAGTAGGGGAGGGAAGGCCACAAGGTGGCGCACACCCCTCCCCATGGCAGTTCGAATTGGACTAAGGGGAGGGGGCACGACCCCCTCTTTCCTCCCCCTCTTCCTCTCTTTCCCTCCTTCCCCCTCTTGGAATAGGAAGGGGGGAATCCTACTAGCTTTGGAGTCCTAGTAGGACTCCCCCCTTGGCACGCCTTGATAATCCCCAAGTGCAGGGAATCATCGTAGCAATTTCCAGAGGTGGAAGTGATAAGTATGGAGTGTCCTATCTGCCACTGATACGACTCTACGTACACCGAACGTTTGCTCCCAACTAGAAACGAGAAATAAAACTATGTTGTGGGTATGAAGAGGATAACTTTGCATGATATCGGAGAGCTAAAATATAAAAGTAGGTGCTGTTATCATGAAGTTAGAATATATTACTAAATATTATAAATAGCAAGTGTGGAATAATGATGGGTCGGTGTGCGAAATTATCCTAGGCAATTGTTAACAAGACCAGTAATCACTATTGCAATTTCATATGAGGGAGAGACATAAGCTAACATACTTTCTCTTCTTGGATCATATGCACTTATGATTGGAACTCTAGCAAGCATCTGCAACTACTAAAGATCATTAAGGTAAAACCCAACCATAACATTAACATAGCAAGTCCCCTTTATCCCATACGCAACAAACCGCTTACTCGGGTTTATGCTTCTGTCACTCAAGCAACCCACTATAAGCGAATCATGAACGTATTGCAACACCCTACAGCGGGAATCCCTCACGCTTGCGCGACATGGAGGGCACAATAGGACAACCAAAATAAAACATACAACTCATACCAATCCAGATCATCAATGAACCCAAAGACAAAGGATATCTACTCAAAACATCATAGGATGGCAACACATCATTGGATGGCATAAAGCACCATGTTCAAGTAGGGATTACAGCGGGGTGCGGGAGAGTGGACCGCGTAAAAGAGATGAGGATGGTGATGTTGATGAAGACGATCACCACGGCGATGATTCCCCTCCCGATGGCACTCCGGCGCCATCGAGAGAGAGAAGGAGAGGTTCTCCCCCCTGTGCTTCCTCCTCCATGGCCTCCCCCTGGATGGAGAGAGGTTCTCCCTCTGGTCCTTGGCCTTCATGGCGACGATGGCCCCTCCGAGATCCTTCCCCATGGCCTCCGGTGATGATGGCCTCCTCCGAGATCCTTCCCCATGGCCTCCGGTGATGATGGCCCCCTCCGGCAGGGTGCCAGAGAGGGCCTAGATTGATTTCTCATGGCTACAGAGGCTTGCGGCGGCGGAACTTCCGATCTCTCTTCTATTATGGGGTTTTCTCGATTTGTAGGAGGGGTTGGCGTTGATTTCACGTCAAGGGGGCTCACGAGGAGTCCATGAGGCAGGGGGACGTGCCCTAGGGGAAGGGCGTACCCTCCACCCTCGTGGTGCCCTTGGGACTCCCCTGCGGTAGATTTTCGTTCCAGTATTTTTTTATATTTTCCAAAAAAATCTCCATTGATTTTCATCGCATTCCAAGAAGTTTTATTTCTGCACAAAAACAACACCATGGTAGTTCAGCTGAAAACAACGTAAGTCCGGGTTAGTTCTAATCAAATCATACCAAAATCATATAAAACTATTGTAAACATGGCATGCATACTTCATAAATTATAGAGACGTTGGAGACGTATCAGCATCCCAAGCTTAATTCCTGCTCATCCTCGAGTAGGTAAATGATAAAAGAAATAATTTATGAAGTGTGAATGCTCGCAAGTGCTTAAGTTTGATCAATGATAGTTTCAATCACTTTTTCTAGCACCATTATATATCATAATAGTAGCTCAACTCATAATACTTCTCATGATCAAGTAACAAGCTATTCACATGTTAAAGTATAGATCATAAACTTTCTTGAAAACTAACAAACTATGTTCTCAGTTATCAAACAATTGCAATTCATCTTATTTTCGGGAAGGGTCTATGTAAGAGCTTTGATTTAGCAAACTCCACATACTCAACTATCATTTAATCTTTCACAATTGCTAACACTCATGTGATATTTATGGGTTCAAAGTTTTAATAGGACACATAGAAAGATAGGGGCTTATAGTTTCGCCTCCCAACCTTTTACCTCAAGGGTAATGTCAACAATAATACTTTATGAAAACCTACATCCAAGTGGGTATATATATCCGGATCGCTCCAACACAAAGTGCTTGCCAAAGGAAAACGTGTAAAAAGGAAAGGTGAAAATCACCATGACTCTTGTATAAGGGTGAAGGTAAAATTAAAAGATAGGCCCTTCGAAAAGGGAAGCAGAGGTTGTCATGCGCTTCTATGGTTGGATGCACAAAATCTAATGCAAAAGAACATCACTTTATATTGCCGCTTGTGATAAGGACCTTTATTATGCAGTTGCTATGTCTTGAGCTTGCGTTGGTTTTCCTTGAAGAGGAAAGGGTGATGCAGCAATAGTAGCGTAAGTATTTCCCTCAGTTTTTGAGAACCAAGGTATCAATCCAGTAGGAGGCTCCTCAGAAGTCCCACGCACCTACACAAACAAACAAGAACACGCAACCAACGCAATAAAGGGGTTGTCAATCCCTTCACGGCCACTTGCGAAAGTGAGATCTGATAGAGATAATATGATAAGATAAATATATTTTTGGTATTTTATAATATAGATTGGAAAAGTAGAGATGCAAATAAAAGTAGATTGAAAGCTTATATGATAAAAGATAGACCCAGGGCCATAGGTTTCACTAGTGGCTTCTCTCAAGATAGCATAAGTATTACGGTGGGTGAACAAATTACTGTCGAGCAATTGATAGAAAAGCGAATAATTATGAGATTATCTAGGCATGATCATTTATATAGGCATCACGTCTGTGACAAGTAGACCGACTCCTGCCTGCATCTACTACTATTACTCCACACATCGACCGCTATCCAGCATGCATCTAGAGTACTAAGTACATAAAGAACAGAGTAACGCATTAAGGAAGATGACATGATGTAGAGGGATAAACTCATGCAATATGATATAAACCCCATCTTTTTATCCTCGATGGCAACAATACAGTATGTGCCTTGCTTCCCCTGCTGTCACTGGGAAAGGACACCGCAAGATTGCGCACTTCTCCCATTGCAAGAAAGATCAATCTAGTAGGCCAAACCAAACTGATAATTCGAAGAGACTTGCAAAGATAACTTAATCACACATAAAAGAATCCAGAGGAGATTCAAATATTTCTCATAGATAAACTTGATCATAAACCCACAATTCATCGGATCTCGACAAACACACCACAAAAAGAGTTACATCGAATAGATCTCCAAGAAGATCAAGGAGAACTTTGTATTGAGATTCAAAGAGAGAGAAGAAGCCATCTAGCTAATAACTATGGACCCGAAGGTCTGTGGTAAACTACTCACAACTTATCGGAGAGGCCTTGGAGATGATGTAGAGGCCCTCCATGGTCGATTCCCCCTCCGGCGGAGTGCCGGTGAAGGCTCCAAGATGGGATCTCGCGGATACAGAAGGTTACGGTGGTGGAAATAGTTTTTCGTGGTCGCTTCTGATGTTTTCGGGGTACATGGGTATATGTAGGAGGAAGAAGTAGGTCGGTGGATGCTCGAGGGGCCCACGAGGGTGGGGCGCGCGCCGGGCACCCTCGTGGCCACCTCGCTTGTTTCGTGACTTCCACTCCAAGTCCTATGGATCATGTTTGTTCCAAAAAGATCGCTCCCGAAGGTTTCATTCCGTTTGGACTCCGTTTGATATTCCTTTTCTTCAAAACACTAAAATAGGCAAAGAAAACAACAATTCGGGTTGGGCCTCCGGTTAGTAGGTTAGTCCCAAAAATGATATAAAAGTGTAGAGTAAAGCCCATAAACATCCAAAACGGGTAATATAATAGCATGGAACAATCAAAAATTATAGATACGTTGGAGACGTATCAAGCATCCCCAAGCTTAATTCCTGCTCGCCCTCGAGTAGGTAAATGATAAAAACAGAATTTTTGATGTGGAATGCTACCTAGCATAATTCTCAATGTAATTTTCTTTATTGTGGCATGAATGTTCAGATCCAAATGATTCAAAATAGAAGTTCATATTGACATAAGAAATAGTAATACTTCAAGCATACTAATCAGAGCAATCATGTCTTCTCAAAATAACATGGCTAAAGAAAGTTCATCCCTACAAAATCATATAGTTAGGTCATTCTTCATTTTCGTCATACAAAAATGCTCCCATCTTGCACACCCCCGATGACAAGCAATACATGAGCGTGAGCCATGGATATAGCACTATGGGTGGAATAGAATATGATGATGGGGGTTGTGTGGAGAAGACAAAAAAAGGAGAAAGTCTCACATTGACGAGGATAATCAACGGGCTATGAAGATGCCCATCAATTGATGTCAACATGAGGAGTAGGGATTGCCATGCAACGGATGCACTAGAGCTATAAATATATGAAAGCTCAACAAAAGAAACTAGTGGGTGTGCATCCAACTTGCTTTCTCACGAAGACCTAGGGCATTTTGAGGAAGCCCATCGTAGGAATATACAAGCCAAGTTCTATAATGAAAAATTCCCACTAGTATATGAAAGTGACAACATAAAAGACTTTCTATATGAAGAACATGGTGCTACTTTGAAGCACAAGTGTGGAAAAAAATGGTAACATTGGCCCCTTTTTATATATATTTTTGGACTTTTTTATTTGGCCTTTCTTTTTTTTTTTGGCCTTTCCTTTCTTTTATTTGGCCTTTCTTTTTTTATTTGGGGACAATTCTCTAATAATGATGATCATCACACTTCTATTTATTTACAACTCATGAATTACAACTCAACACTAGAACAAGATATGACTCTATATGAATGCCTCCGGCGATGTACCGGGATGGGCAATGAATCAAGAGTGACATGTATGAAAAATTATGCATGGTGGCTTTGCCACAAGTACGATGTCAACTACATGATCATGCAAGGCAATATGACAAAGATGATGCATGTCATGATGATGAATGGAACAGTGGAAAGTTGCATGGCAATATATCTCGGAATGGCTATGGAAATGCCATAATAGGTAGGTATGGTGGCTGTTTGCGGAAGATATAAGGAGGTTTATGTGTGATAGAGCCTATCGTATCACGGGGTTTGGATGCACCGGCGAAGTTTGCACCAACTCTCAAGGTGAGAAAGGGCAATGCACGGTACCGAAGAGGCTAGCAATGATGGAAGGGTGAGAGTGCGTATAATCCATGGACTCAACATTAGTCAAAAAGAACTCATATACTTATTGCAAAAATCTACAAGTCATCAAAAACCAAGAACTACGCTCATGCTCCTAGGGGTATAGATTGGTAGGAAAAGGCCACCGCTCGTCCCCGACCGCCACTCATAAGGATGACAATCTAAGAACACCTCATGTTTCAAATTTGTTACACAACTTTTACCATACGTGCATGCTACGGGACTTGCCAACTTCAACACAAGCATTCTTTAAATTCATAATCAGCCAACTAGCATGAATCTAATATCACTACCTCCATATCCCAAAACAATTATCAAGTATCAAATTGATCATAGCATCCAATTCACTTCCTATGATAGTTTTTATTATACCCAACTTGGATGCCCATCATTCTAGGACCAATTTTATAACCATAGCAAATACCATGCTGTTCTAAGAGACTCTCAAAATAATATAAGTGAAGCATGAGAGATTAACAATTTCTACAAAATTAAGCCACCGCCGTGCTCTAAAAGATTTAGGTGAAGTAATAGAGCAAAACTATCTAGCTCAAAAGATATAAGTGAAGCACATAGAGTATTCTAATAAATTCCAATCAAGTGGGTTTATCCCAAAAGGTGTGTACAACAAGGATGATTGTGGTGATCTAAAAAGCAAAGATTAATATCATACAAGACGCTCCAAGTAAAACACATATCATGTGGTGAATAAAAATATAGCTCCAAGTAAAGTTACCAATAGAAGAAGACGAAAGAGGGGATGCCTTCTGGGGAATCCCCAAGCTTAGGCTTTTGGTTATCCTTGAATATCTTGGGGTTCCATGGGCATTGAGGGAGTCCTGGACTAGGGGGTGTCCGGACAGCCGGACTATCATCGTCCGCCGGACTCCAAGACTATGAAGATACAAGATTGAAGACTCCGTCCCGTGTCTGGATGGGACTTTCCTTGGCGTGGAAGGCAAGCTTGGCGATACGGATATGTAGATCTCCTACCATTGTAACCGACTCTGTGTAACCCTAGCCTTCTCCGGTGTCTATATAAACTGGAGGGCTTTAGTCCGTAGGACACAACATACATTACAACAATCATACCATAGGCTAGCTTTAGGGTTTAGCCTCCTTGATCTCGTGGTAGATCCACTCTTGTACTACCCATATCATCAATATTAATCAAGCAGGACGTAGGGTTTTACCTCCATCAAGAGGGCCCGAACCTGGGTAAAACATCGTGTCCCTTGTCTCCTGTTACCATCCGCCTAGATGCACAGTTCGGGACCCCCTACCCGAGATCCGCCGGTTTTGACACCGACATTGGTGCTTTCATTGAGAGTTCCTCTGTGTCGTCACCGATAGGCTCGATGGCATCTTTGATCAACAAAGCTGTCCAGGGTGAGACTTTTCTCCCCGGACAGATCTTCGTATTCGGCGGCTTCGCACTGCGGGCTAATTCACTTGGCCATCTGGAGCAGATCGAAAGCTACGCCCCTGGCCATCAGGTCAGATTCGGAAGCCTAAACTTCACGGCCGACATCCGCGGGGACTTGATCTTCGACGGGCTCGAGCCACAGCCAAGCGCGCCGCACTGTTACGATGGGCATGATCTAGCTCTGCCGCCGAACAGTGCCTTGATGGCCACACACGAATCCGCTCCGGCCCTTAGCCCGGAGCCGATCGCCCAGATCGAGGACCGGTGGATGGACACCACCTCGGGGGCTTCAACTTCCACGGCGATGGAGCCGAACACTAGCCTTGTCCCCCGCGAAGCTCGTGAATCCGAGGTGCCAGACTCCTTGCCGGACTCCAGACCTCCCGTGCCCCTGCCAATCGAATCTGATTGGGCGCCGGTTATGGAATTCACCGCCGCGAACATCTTCCAACACTCGCCCTTTGGCGACATCCTAAATTTGCTAAAGCATCTCTCGCTATCGGGAGAGCCCTGGCCGGACTATGGCCAGGATGGTTGGGATACGGACGACGAAGAAATTCAGAGCCCACCCACCACCCACTTTGTAGCCACTGTCGACGATTTAACCGACATGCTAAACTATGACTCCAAAGACATCGACGGTATGGACGACGATGCCGGAGATGAGCAAGAACCAGCGCCTATAGGGCAAGGGAAGACCACCTCGTCATACGACGTATATATGGTGGATACCCCAAAAGGAAGCGACGACGAGGAACAACGGCGCGCGGCAAAGGATAATCCCACCGATAAACAACCAAAGCGGCGACGCAAGCGTCGCGCTAAAGCCCGCCTCGACAAAGACAGCGTTCCTAATGGCCCAGCGTTAGAGCAGGGCAAACCAGTGGACGACGAACGTGCAACCAAGCAACCGCCCGAACAGGACGAATCGGATAATCAATCCAATCTCGGCGAAACCAACAGTCCGGACGACCTCACACCGGACATACTACCGGAACACAAAAACCTTCACGGAAGACTCGTCGCCACCGCAAGAAGCCTGAAGAAGGAAAAACGGAAGCTCAAAGCAGCGGAAGACATACTCAGAGCGAGGTGGAGCAAAGTGCTCAAAACCGCAGATAAATACGGCAATGGCCATCAATCAAAGAGCTATCCGAAGCGCAAGCTGCTGCCAGAATTTGACGAGGAAGCCATAGAGCCCCCACAGTCAAAAAACAAAGAGGCCGCCTGGCCGAATAGACAACCAGATGATAGGCCCAAATCTACAAGCGGCGCCGCACATAAGCCGACTCATGACCCTGGGAAAACAGATGGCCCAGCCAGGTCCATTTACGGGCCAAAAAAGAGGGCCCCAGGAAGCAGCACAACATGTCAAGTGTTCGAAGACAACGGCACACCCAAATACAGGGGCGCCGCACACCCACTATGTTTCACCAATGAGGTGCTGGATCATGAATTCCCAGCAGGGTTTAAACCCATAAACATAGAGGCTTACGACGGAACAACAGACCCTGGAGTCTGGATAGAGGATTATATACTACACATACACATGGCTAGAGGAGATGATCTCCACGCCATAAAATATTTACCCCTCAAGCTCAAAGGGCCAGCCCATCATTGGCTCAAAAGCCTCCTAGAAAACACTGTTGGAAGTTGGGAAGAGCTTGAGGATGCGTTTAGAGCAAATTTTCAAGGGACTTATGTCCGCCCTCCGGATGCAGATGATCTAAGTCATATAACTCAACAGCCCGGAGAGTCAGCGCGCAAATTCTGGAACAGGTTCCTCACCAAAAAGAACCAAATAGTCGACTGTTCGGACGCCGAAGCCTTAGCAGCTTCTAAACATAACGTCCGAGACGAATGGCTCGCCAGACACCTCGGCCAAGAGAAGCCGAGGACAATGTCCGCGCTAACAAGCCTCATGACCCGCTTTTGTGCGGGAGAGGATAGCTGGCTAGCAAGATGTAGCACCAGCGACCCAAGTACATCCGAGATCAGAGATGGAAACGGAAAATCACGGCGCAGAAAAGACCAGCGCCGGAATAAAGAGAAAAGACCAAAGAGCACGGCGGTCAACGCCGGATTCAAAAGCTCGCGGCCAAACAGAAAAACACCGCCTCTTAAGGATAACAGCGATGAGCTATCCAACTTAAACAAGATTTTGGGTCGGATATGTCAAATCCACAGTACCCCTGGAAGGCCTGCAAACCACACCCACCGAGATTGTTGGGTTTTCAAACAGTCCGGCCGACTAAACGCCGAACACAAGGGGCTCGACGCGTCAAGCGAAGATGATAAACCCCACCAGCAGAGCACCGGAAAACAAAAGAATTTCCCATAAGAGGTCAAAGCAGTAAATTCACTTCATATAATAATACGGAAAAACAGTGCGGCACCCGTTAAAATGGGTCTCGCACGGTCCAACCCAGCGGAACATAGAGATTGGACATCAAAACCAATCACCTTTCGACCACCTGGATTAATCCAGAAGCGTTTGAAATGCAGGATGGACTGCCCTGATATTGGATCCTATAATCGACGGACTACAATTTACACAAGTCCTGATGGACGGAGGCAGTGACTTAAACCTGTTGTATCCAAACACAATCCGCAAGTTGGGGATAGACCTTACTAAAATACGACACAGCCGCACTTCCTTTAAAGGAGTGACGGCAGGCCCTTACGCCAAGTGCACAGGCTCCCTATTACTAGAAGTTGTGTTCGGATCACCGAACAACTTTCGACGCGAAAAACTAATCTTTCATATTGTCCCATTTAAAAGTAGCTATCAAGCACTCTTGGGACGAAAAGCTTTTGTCCGCTTCAATGCCATACCACATTACGCGTCTCTTACACTTAAGATGCCCGGTCCACGTGGCATCATTTCAGTGCGAGGGTCATTTAAAGACCCCGGACACGGTCAGACGAGTCCGACATAAGTAAGCTAGGGGCTCCCTAGCCGCACATCCCTTCACAAGGGGCTGCGCACACAAGCAAAAGCGAGTTCACACAGACTCCACTTTACTTATTTATATTTCTTCCTTCGTATATATCTTTCGCACGAGTTCCTTTCAAACTAAGTTCCTCTCTTTTTACAGATGAACAACGTGCACACCTGTCCAGGATAACGACACAACGGAGCCACGGCGCAGACGTGCAGTAGGGACCCGTCGCGAGGATTCTTTTCAGATTAAGACCCTGCGTAAACCTTTCTTACTGTCTCTTGTTGTTATAATCCCTTGGTTTCTCATTATAACCAGAGCGGAGCCTGACGTTTTGGCATCGGCCGCGTCAGAGGACCATGCCCGTACCTGGACACTAGGGGCTTAGGGCATTGTTCTGCCCATTATTACAAAGACCGAACACCTTAGGGAGTGTTCGGCGTCTCGAGTTAGGCCTTATTTGCATCAGCTCCGAATCATGTCTTTGGTCAAATGTTGGGTTTGCCCGGCTCCTGTGTTTTGTTGCCTTACGTTCCGTATCATCGGCTAATACGGCACCAGGAGAACTACTGCGATTGTGCCCCAGTTCGGCTGGGCGAGCACCTCAGTAGAGAAAGCCGAAAACTGACTGTCATGATACAGCGAGAGACTGGTCAACCACTCGATCGACTACCGGAATGTTTAGAATTCCCCGCTTTGACGAAGGACCGTTTCCCGGTCAGGCACACACGCGCCCCGAATTCGGAGAAGCGCGGTGCCCCAAGGGGCTATATCGTAGCCCCACCCTCGAACTCCACTGGCTAAGTGAAAGTGATAAAGCATCATAGTCCGGATTGCCTCGTTCGCTACGCTACCACCTCCTTAACAGGACCGAGACGTCGGATTAAGTGTGAAAACGCGCTATTTTTTGCGAACACCCCCGCACCTTGTGCGTGGGGGCTGAAGCCGAAGACTGCAATCTTTCAGGTTATACAAATGTATACATAAACGGCCGCATAGGAGATATTTTAATACTTGGAACGCACAAGTATAAAAAGCGGTTACATCATAATCATTGTTTTACAAGATAAAACGTTCATTTAAACGTGACATTTTTTGAGCACTCCGACTCTATTACACGAGCGCCGCGCATAACTTCCCCAAAATAGTGCTCGGCGGGTAACCGGCTTTCGTCCGAACCCTGGGCGGCAATAGCGGTGGCATCCATCTCTGTCCAATGTGTCTTCACACGGGAAAGGGCCATCCGCGCGCCTTCTATGCAGGCCGACCGCTTCATCTCCTTGATATGCGGCACCGCTCCAAGAAATTGCTGCAATAAGCCAAAATAGCTCATCGCCTTGGGCCTCTCTGGCCAGACATGAGCCACGATATCAGTCATGGCAAGTCCGGACAACCTGTTCAGCTCAGCCCATTCGGCCAACCGATCGGTCAACGGAAGTGAACGATCTGGACTATGGAACTGAGCCCAAAATAGCTCTTCCGTCTTGTGATCCTCCTGACTCCGGAAGTGCACAACGGCATCCGCCGCACTTGCCGCTAAGTCCATATATGGATCCTCCGGACCCCACAGTTGACCAAGATGGGCATACTTTGGATCCGTAAACCGGCGACGCAGCAGAAAAGGCCTGCCAGCCACAATATCTCCGGCTTGGCGCAGCTCCTCCTTCATAGCCCGCATTGCAGAATGGGCATCCTTGGCCTCGGCGGTGGCCTTCCCCAGGTCTTATCGCTCCGACAGGTGCTCCTTTTCAAGAGCCTCATTGCGGTCGGTAGCATCCTTCAATCTTACGGCCAATTCGGCCATCTTTTCCCTGCTTAGGTAGTGTGTAGCCTTTTCGGCTTTCAACTCCTCGGCCGCCCTCGAGGCAGCCGCATCACTCCTTCGGGCTTGCTCCTTAGCTTGAGCAAGCTCGGCCCGAAGGCTCTCCACAGCAGCAGCACCGTCTGTATCACATCATATATATTATCAGAGGCGGGCTTTGGCTCCCTTGAATAAGTGACTGCGGAGAATTCATTTACCTTGCGACTCGTCAAGTCGCCGGTTGATAACCGCGATGTCCGCATCCGCCACATCAAGTTGCCGCATTAACTCGACAACTCCACTAGTCCGGCTAGCCCCCGGACTATCCGCCACCTGCATAGGAAGGGCGACATTCAATACCTGCGATTTTGATCCTCGGCACGCTGTCGCTTTCGACAACCTGCCGAGTCTCAGGGGCTACTATCTATACAGGGCGCACTTCTATGTGCAAAACTGTCAAAAAGGTGCGTCGTTCTTGCGTACCTCAAATCCCGCCAGCAAACTCCTGACGGCATTATGCAATCCGCTTTCGGCGGATGAAATCCTTCCAATCACCATACTCATCAAAGCACGGTGATCTTCTGAGACGGACGCCCTCTCAAGCAGACTCTTCAGCTCCCCCGGCCGGATACTAGTCGGCGCCGAACTCTCCGGCTCCACCGGGCTCTGGGATACCATCCGCGACGATACTTCAGGCTCGTCTGCCCTGTCCGACGGCGCAGCAGGCAGAGGCGTTTCGCTCTCCATCATCTCCGGACGAAGATCCCCCAAAGATGAACTCATCTGAGAAGTCCGCAGATCCGAACTCTCGCTGGAGGGCTGATCCTTTAGAGACGATTGTACGTCCGGGTTCTCCCCGGACGCAGGACCCCCCGGTGAAGATTTCTTCCCCCGCTTAGGGGCTTTGGCCTCCGGATCTTCGGAGGCGATCCTCTTCTCCCCCTGGAAGGAGGGATTTTCGATCCCCCTCTCTTCAGACGCCCCCTTGGGCGAGGTGATAGCTCTTCTATTTTCCCCATTGCCCCCTTCTACGGGCGCGACCTCCAACATTCTAACCAGCACGGGCTCCGGTGCGGTCTCTGGGAGGGGGGCCGGACACCTTATCAGCTTTGATCGCGCTACCCACTCCTGATGAAGAGTAATGGGTCAGGAGGCGAACTTTAGAAAAGCAAATAAACAGAACGTCCAGACTCTGAGCTACTTACCTGAGTATCTGGGCGATTGCAGCTTAGGTCTGCGTCCTCGGTCAATTCCGGACACGCCACCTGCGGTCCGAAGAACAATTTGTACATCTCCACGGGTGTCATACCCATGAAGTGTTGGAGAATTCGTGGTCCCTCCGGATTGTACTCCCATAACCGGAGAGGATGGCGTTTGTAGGGCAGAAGATGCCTGATTAGCATAACCTGCATTACCACAACCAGATTGATCTCCCTCGCTTGGAGGTCTCGAATCCGGC
Organism: Triticum dicoccoides; assembly: GCF_002162155.2. Classification (NCBI taxonomy): domain Eukaryota; kingdom Viridiplantae; phylum Streptophyta; class Magnoliopsida; order Poales; family Poaceae; genus Triticum; species Triticum dicoccoides. The sequence continues at coordinate 320,419,627 of NC_041381.1, read as the reverse complement.
CCTGCAATAAGGACACGTCTTCGGACGACCCCCAATCGAGCCCTTGGTTGACCCACGACATCAGCCGGCGTGGAGGTCCCGGGCGGAATGAAGGCGGTGGCTTTTGCTTGCTGCCCTTCGGAGCGGTGATATAGAACCACTCCTGCTGCCACAAGCCGAGCTCCTCTCAGAAGGAGCCCTCGGGCCACGGGGCATCGGCCCTTCTACTTATGGCCGCCCCGCCGCACTCCGCTTGATGCCCCCCGATCATCTTCGGCTCCACATTGAAGGTCTTCAGCCACAGGTCGAAGTGGGGGGTGACGCGGAGGAAGGCTTCACAGACGATAATGAATGCGGAGATATGGAGGATGGACTCCGGAGCCAAGTCGTGAAAATCCAGCCCGTAGTAGAACATGAGCCCTCTCATGAAGGGGTCCGTCGGGAAGCCAAAACCCCAACGGAGGTGGGATACGAAGACGACGTACTCGCCGGGCTCGGGAGTGGGCACGGCCTGCCCTTGGGCGGGCAACCTGTGCGAAATCTCGTAGGACAGGTACTTGGCCTCACGCAGCTTTAGCACGTCCTCCTCCGTGACGGAGGAGGGCATCTACTGACCCTGAAGGTCAGAGCCGGACATTGTTGAAGATTCGAAGCGCTCGAATCTGGGGCTCTGGGTGTTGGAACTTGGAGCAAGGAGAAGATTCGATGGAAGATTGAAGAAAAGAAATGAGCTTTGGTCCTCTTATAAAGGGGGAAAATACCAAGAGCCGTCTCCGTGACCGTTCGGGATTCACCTTCGATAGAGGAGACGTGGCGACAGGCACGGTTGGGTTACCCACGCTCGTATTGATTAGAATCCTGGAATAAGGGGAACACGATCTCTGCTTCGACAAGACGTGCCAAGGAAACCGCTTCGCTAAACGTGCTGAGGTGGTATAATAAAAAACGATTCAAGCAAAGGCTTGGTAGCGGTGTGATGTCATGCCGCATAATACGTCAGCAGATTGGACTTGTGTACATTTTATTCTCTCTACGGAGGAATGTGGAATTTATTTTGCAGAGCCAGACACTATCCTGGTGTTCATGATCTTCTCTGGATTATTCAAAGGAGGAACCCGCCTTGCAATGCTGAACATTATGCGCGCCGGACTTATCGTCATTGAAGCCTGGTTCAGGGGCTACTGAGGGAGTCCTGGACTAGGGGGTGTCCGGACAGCCGGACTATCATCGTCCGCCAGACTCCAAGACTACGAAGATACAAGATTGAAGACTCCGTCCCGTGTCCGGATGGGACTTTCCTTGGCGTGGAAGGCAAGCTTGGCGATACGGATATGTAGATCTCCTACCACCGACTCTGTGTAACCCTAGCCTTCTCCGGTGTCTATATAAACCGGAGGGCTTTAGTCCGTAGGACACAACATACATTACAACAATCATACCATAGGCTAGCTTTAGGGTTTAGCCTCCTTGATCTCGTGGTAGATCCACTCTTGTACTACCCATATCATCAATATTAATCAAGCAGGACGTAGGGTTTTAACTCCATCAAGAGGGCCCGAACCTGGGTAAAACATCGTGTCCCTTGTCTCCTGTTACCATCCGCCTAGACGCATAGTTCGGGACCCCCTACCTGAGATCCGCCGGTTTTGACACCGACATGCATCCCCAATCTTAGGCTCTTGCCACTCCTTATTCCGTAGTCCATCAAATCTTTACCCAAAACTTGAAAACTTCACAACACAAAACTCAACAGGAAATCTCATAAGCTCCGTTAGTGCAAGAAAGAAAAACCACCACATAAGGTACAATAATGAACTCATTCTTTATTTATATCAGTGTTAAACCTACTGTATTCCAACTTCTCTATGGTTCATACCCTACATACTAGCCATAGAATCATCGAAATAAGCAAACAACACACGAAAAACAGAATCTGTCAAAAACAGAACAATCTGTAGCAATCTGTAACTCTTGAATACTTCTGGAACTCCAAAAATCCTATCAAAATAGTAATTCCTGGGCAATTTGTCTTGATCTACAGCAAAAAGAATCAATGCAAAAGCACGTTTCTGTGAATAACTAAAATTATTTTTGTGCGCGCAAAGTTTCTGTTTTTCAGCAGAATCAAATTAACTATTACCATAGGTCTTCCTATAGGTTCTACTTGGCACAAACACTAATTAAAACATGAAAACACATCTAAACAGAAGGTAGATGAAAAATTTATTACTAAACAGAAGCAAAAACAAAAACAAAAATAAAATTGGGTTGCCTCCCAACTAGCGCTATCGTTTAATGCCCCTAGTTAGGCATAAAAGCGAGGATAGATCTAAGTAGCGCCATCTTTGGCACTCAATTCATAAGTAGCTCGCATGATAGATTCATAAGGTAATTTGACTTTCTTTCTTGGAAAGTGTTCCATGCCTTTCCTTAATGGAAATTGGAATGTAATATCTCTTTCTTCATATCAATAATTGCACCAATCGTTCTAAGGAAAGGTCTACCAAGAATAATAGGACAAGAAAGATTGCAATCTATGTCAAGAACGATAAAATCTACGGGCACATAGTTCCTATTTGCAATAATAAGAACATCATTGATCCTTCCCATATGCTTTTTAATGGTGGAATCCGCAAGGTGCAAATTTAAAGAGCAATCATCAAGATCATGGAAACCTAGAATATTGCATAAAGTTTTTGAAATTGTGGAAACACTAGCACCCAAATCACACAAAGCATAACACTCATGATCTTTAATTTTAATCTTTATAGTAGGTTCCCACTCATCATAAAGTTTCCTATGTATAGAAACTTCTAAATTAAGTTTTTCATCAGAAGATTGCATCAAGGCATCAACAATATGTTTGGTAAAGGCTTTATATTGACTATAAGCATGAGGAGAATTCAAAACGGATTACAACAAGGAAATACAACCTTCTAAAGAACAATTATCATAATTAAATTCCTTGAAATCCAAGATAGTGGGTTCAATGCTATTTAAAGTCTTGATCTCTCCAATCCCATTTTTACCAAATTTAGCATCAAGATCTAAGAACTCCAAATTATTGGGACGCCTTTTAACTAAAGTTGACTCATCTCTAGTCCCATAATTATTAAGATTCGTATTGCAAAACAAAGATTTAATAGGGGACACATCAATAACTTTTAGATCTTCATCATTATTTTCATGGAAACTAGAAGAACATGCCTTTACAAAGCAATCTTTCTTAGCACGCAATCTAACGGTTTTTTCTTTGCACTCATCAACGGACACTCTCATTGCTTTGAGAGACTCATTGATATCATGCTTAGGAGAAGTAGATCCAAGTTTCAAAGATTCAACATCAAGCAAAAGTCTATCAACGTTCCTGTAACATCCCAAATTTTCAATTTGGGATGTTATACATTAGATCATCATTGCATACCATATTTTATTTGCATTTTGGCTTGATCCTAGAAACTCTACGCAACTCAAGGACCCACGGAGAGAGTTGGGGATTTCGTTATTTTCATATTTGAGTTTTCTAAAATTTTGAAAAGAGGATCATTTGATTTTAATTATTTTATCTTTGAATATTTCAATTATAAAAAAAATAAGAGAGAGGGAATAAAATGACTTTCCCAAAATAAAGAAATATTGGAGATTTAATAATAAAGTCAAATAAGATTTTATTTCCGAGTTTTATCGCTATTTTATTTGAATTAGGAAAAATACGCATTTTTCAAAATTGCATTTTAGGCCCAAATCATCTTGTCCGGCTTATTTTTAGAGGACGGGGAAAATTTATTTCGGGATTTTTGGAGTCCGTTTAGTATTTCTTTTCTTTCTTTTTCTACACTTCGTAATTATTTTGAAAAAGGGAAACCGACTTCGTGCCATACCCGAGCGGGACTCATCGGGCCGGCCCTTATAAGCCGCCACCCCCGGCGCCCCCAGCCCACCCAGCCGCCCCGCCCCGAAAACCTAACCCTAGCGCCACCGAAGCCGCCGCCGCCGCCCCGCGCCACCCTTCCCGTCGCCGCCGCCCCGCGCCCCCGCCGCCCGTAGCCGCCGGCGGAGCCGCCGGAGTCCACCGCCGCCTCGCCGCCTCGCCGGAGTTCCTGCCGAACCCGAGGTAGCAGCCGCCGTTTTTTTTTAAAAACAGTTCGGTTTTTATTTAAAAACCCTAGATCCGTTTTTTTAGATTGGTTCGTCGTTTTTTCGCGGTTTAGTTATTTTGCGGACGTTCGTCCGTACGTTCGTTTTAACGAATGGTTTTCATTTAGCCGTAGACAGCGAACGTTCGTTCGTTAGCCTGTTCGTTCGTTTTTTCTTTTTCTTGGATTTTTTGTGATTATTTCCGATCGCGATTTCTGATCCGATTTTCGTTTTAGTATAACTTTTCGCTCGTTTGTCGGAATCAGGCGATTCAAGCGCCTAGAGTTTCGCCTCGAAACCCTCTTTCCGTTTAACCAACTCAAACAAGTTTTTGCTACTATAAAATTTGACTTAGGTCCAGATTAGTAAACGAAGCTTGTTTCTTTCGCCGTTTGAGTTTCGTTGCTTCGTTTGGTTTGATTCTTTTTGCAAACCGGAGTTCTTAAGTTGAACTTTCTGGTTAGTTTCTTTTATTTGAGTTTTACCCGTGCATTAGGTGAGTACTTATTGTATGCTTGCTTGTTTGCGATAGAATACCCGGAGTGCGCCGCTTGCCACTACCAGTCTCTAGGTTTCACGGATCATCAGCAAGGCAAGTAACACTTTGATCATACCTCTTTACTACCTAGTTTTATTGCATTAGATCAATCCTCAAACAATTGCATGCTTAGGATCTGATTAACATGTGGGTTCTGGGAAGTAGATGAGGTAGTACCTATTACCTGTTTATTATCAAACCTTTGGGAGTTACTTCTACGTTTGCTTATATTGCTATGCTATGCTAGTAGACGTGGATTGGGTGAGTGTATCCATGACAGATGTGAGATTGTTAATTAATGGTTTACTTAAGGTGGTAACTTTAATACACATCTGGGTGGATTGAGGCACCTGGGGAACCCAGTGTTGCCTGTATTTTTGGAAATCCCGGGGTACCGTGTGATTCTCCTAAGGACCGCCACCCAGGCTCAAAGAGATCATGAGATTATTCATGCTAGAAACTTCCGTGTGCAGCCGCAAGCTACTATGGGCTCTAGCATAGTTGATTAAGTCATGTGAACTCTTACAGTGGTAGACTAGCACATGTAGGGGAAAGTAGGTGTCTGTCTACCCATCGTAAGGTGCAAACGCTTCTGAAAGACTATGTCTCGGTCATCCGTTTCTCAAACACCATGTAGTGCGAGAAATCCAACGGAGGAGATCGAGTCTTGTGGGGAAAAGTGCGCAAACCTCTCAGAGTGTACAAACTAATCATGGTTAGCCGTGTCCCCGGTTATGGACGTTTTGAGTATCTAGTACCTGGATTATCATGTGAATCTCATCATGTTACTTAATTAATTCTGTTTGGGTTTAATGTTGATGCTTAATTGGGATTGAGTTGGGTGGACCTTCTCAATGTTTAACAACCACCATGATAGTTAAATAAAATTTATTCCTTTTTTGTAGGGAAAAATTGGCTTTATGCAAAACTGTAACCATAGAGCTTTCCACCAGCCATATATGCATGTAGTGATAGCATTATTCTATTCATTACTCTCTACGTGTTACATTGCCAGCATATTCCATGTGCTGACCCGTTTTCGGGCTGCAACGTTCATGTTGCAGACTTTTCAGACGACGAGTAAGGTGCCTTAGGTCGTGATCTTTCACTCAGTGATGTCGTTGGAGTTGATGGACTCGCTTTATCTTCCAAGCCTTCCGCTGTTATCGTTATTAGATGGCCTTAAGCCATATTTATTGTAATAAGCTCAATTTTGAGACATTCGATGTAATAAGTGTGCGATTGCTACTCTGTTAAAAATCCTTCAAGTACTGTGCGTGTCAGCATTACCAATCCAGGGATGACACTGATGCACAAAGATAAGACTGTTTGAGGTCTGGTCGCTACAGTTCCTAGCCAAATCATCAACTTTAAGCAATTTTTCTTCAAGCAAAGCATTGAAATTCTTTTGAGAGATCATAAATTCTTTAACACTATTCTCAAAATCAGAGGGCATCTTATATAATTACCATAAGAATTCTTGTAGGAATTTCCATAATTATTAGAGGAATTACTAGGGAATGGTCTAGGATTAAAGTTTCCTCTATAAGCATTGTTACCAAAATTATTCCTACCAACAAAATTCACATCCATAGATTCATTATTATTAACAATCAAAGTAGACAAAGGCATATCATTGGAATCAATAGGATCACTCTTAGTAGAAAACAATTTCATAATTTCATCCATCTTTCCACTCACAACATTAATTTCTTCTATAGCATGCACTTTTTTACTAGTAGATATTTCGGTGTGCCATTGAGAATAATTAGCCATAATATTATCAAGTAGTTTAGTAGGTTCTCCTAAGGTGATTTCCATAAAAGTACCTCCCGCGGCCGAATCTAAAAGATTTCTAGAAGCAAAATTCAATCCGGCATAAAAATTTTGTATGATCATCCATAAATTCAAACCATGAGTAGGGCAATTGCGAATCATTAGTTTCATTCTTTCCCAAGATTGGGCAACATGCTCATGATCAAGTTGTTTAAAATTCATAATATCGTTCCTAAGAGAGATGATCTTAGCGGGAGGAAAATACTTATAGATAAAAGCATCTTTGCACTTATTCCATGAATCAATACTATTCTTAGGCAAAGACAAAAACCAAACTTTAGCACGATCTCTAAGTGAAAAAGGAAATAACTTCAATTTAACAATATCATTATCCGTATCTTTCTTCTTTTCAATCTCACACAAATCAACAAAGTTGTTTAGATGGGTAGCGGCATCTTCACTAGGAAGGCCGGAGAATTGATCTTTCATAACAAGATTCAGCAAAGCAGCATTGATTTCACAAGACTCAACATCATTAAGAGGAGCAATCGGAGTACTAAGGAAATCATTATTATTGGTATTGGAAAAGTCACACAATTTGGTATTATCTTGCGCCATCGCGACAAGTAATCCAACACACTAGCAAACAAAAAGGCAAGCGAAAGAGAGAGGAGATTGGGAAAGAGAGGGCGAATAAAACGGCAAGGGTGAAGTGGGGGAGAGGAAAACGAGAGGCAAATGGCAAATAATGTAAGTGCGAGGGAGATGAGTTTGTGATGGGTACTTGGTATGTCTTGACTTGAGCAAAGACCTCCCCGGCAACGGCGCCAGAAATCCTTCTTGCTACGTCTTGAGCTTGCGTTGGTTTTCCTTGAAGAGGAAAGGGTGATGCAGCAATAGTAGTGTAAGTATTTCCCTCAGTTTTTGAGAACCAAGGTATCAATCCAGTAGGAGGCTCCTCAGAAGTTCCACACACCTACACAAACAAACAAGAACTCGCAACCAACACAATAAAGGGGTTGTCAATCCCTTCGCGGCCACTTGCGAAAGTGAGATCTCATAGAGATATTATGATAAGATAAATATATTTTTGGTATTTTATAATATAGATGGGAAAAGTAAAGATGCAAATAAAAGTAGATTGAAAGCTTATATGATAAAAGATAGACCCGGGGGCCATAGGTTTCACTAGTGGATTCTCTCAAGATAGCATAAGTATTACGGTGGGTGAACAAATTACTGTCGGGCAATTGATAGAAAAGCGAATAATTATGAGATTATCTAGGCATGATCATGTATATAGGCATCACGTCCGTGAAAAGTAGACCGACTCCTGCCTGCATCTACTACTATTACTCCACACATCGATCGCTATCCAGCATGCATCTAGAGTATTAAGTTCATAAAGAACATAGTAACGCATTAAGAAAGATGACATGATGTAGAGGGATAAACTCATGCAATATGATATAAACCCCATCTTTTTATCCTCGATGGTAACAATACAATACGTGCCTTGCTGCCCCTGCTGTCACTGGGAAAGGACACCGCAAGATTGAACCCAAAGCTAAGCACTTCTCCCATTGCAAGAAAGATCAATCTAGTAGGCCAAACCAAACTGATAATTCGAAGAGACTTGCAAAGATAACTTAATCACACATAAAAGAATTCAGAGGAGATTCAAATATTTCTCATAGATAAACTTGATCATAAATCCACAATTCATCGGATCTCAACAAACACACCGCAAAAAGAGTTACATCGGATAGATCTCCAAGAAGATCGAGGAGAACTTTGTATTGAGATTCAAAGAGAGAGAAGAAGCCATCTAGCTAATAACTATGGACCCGAAGGTCTGTGGTAAACTACTCACAACTCATCGGAGAGGCCTTGGAGATGATGTAGAGGCCCTCGATGGTCAATTCCCCCTCTGGCGGAGCGTCGGCGAAGGCTCCAAGATGGGATCTCGCGGATACAGAAGGTTACGGCGGTGGAAATAGTTTTTCGTGGTCGCTTCTGATGTTTTCGGGGTACGTACATGGGTATATGTAGGAGGAAGAAGAAGGTCGGTGGACGCTCGAGGGGCCCATGAGGGTGGGGGACGCGCCCACCTGTAGGGGGCACGCCGGGCACCCTCGTGGACGCCTCGCTTGTTTCTTGACTTCCACTCCAAGTCCTATGGATCACGTTTGTTCCAAAAAGATCACTCCCGAAGGTTTCATTCCGTTTGGACTCTGTTTGATATTCCTTTTCTTCGAAACACTGAAATAGGCACAAAAAAAATAGCAATTCGGACTGGGCCTCCGGTTAGTAGGTTAGTCCCAAAAATGATATAAAAGTGTAGAGTAAAGCCCATAAACATCCAAAACGGGTAATATAATAGCATGGAACAATCAAAAATTATAGATACGTCGGAGACGTATCAGCAGTCCGTCACTTTTGTTTCTTCCATATTGCAAGTTCGTATAAAGCTTATTTTCTTCGCACTAATAGATCATACATATTTAAGGAGCAATTTTTATTGCTTGCACCGATGACAACTTACTTGAAGGATCTTACTCAAACCATAGGTAGGTATGGTGGACTCTCATGGCAAAACTGGGTTTAAGGGGTGTTTGGAAGCACAAGTAGTATCTCTACTTGGTGCAAAGAATTTGGCTAGCATGAGAGGGAAAGGCAAGCTCAACATGTTGGATGATCCAAGACAATATAACGTCTATTCGGATATAGGAAAACATAACCCATTAGTTGTCTTCCTTGTCCAATATCAACTTTTTAGCATGTCATATTTTAATGAGTGCTCACAATTACAAAACACGTCCAAGATAGTATATTTATATGTGAAATCTCTCTTCCTTCAATATTCTTTCTTGAATTGTTCAAGTGACCAATACTACGTTTGCTATCTTTCAATAAATTCACCACCTATACTTATTATGTGTGAAGTCATTACTCCCCATGGTATAAGCATATGAAACATATATAAGTTCAGATTTATGATATTCAATTCATTTACTCATAGGATATACGTGAAGCACGTGAGTAAATGACAAACTACTCCAAAAAGATATAAGTGAAGCACACTGAGTAGTCAAATTATTAACTAGCCATGGGAGGATTCTCTTTCATTCAAGATTTCAGATCCAATGATTTTATTCAAACAACAAGTAAAATTGAAAATACACTCCAAGCAAAACACATATCATGTGATGAATAAAAATATAGCTCCGACTAAGGTATACTGATAGTTTTGAAGACGAAAGAGGGGATGCCTTCTGGGGCATTCCCAAGCTTAGGTGCTTGAGTCCTCCTTGAATATTACCTTGGGGTGCCTTGGGCATCCCCAAGCTTAGGGTCTTTCCACTCCTTATTCTCCTCATATCGATATCTCACCCAAAACTTGAAAACTTCAATCACACAAAACTTAACGGAACTTTGTGAGATGAGTTAGTATGATAAAGAGTAAACCATTCACTTTGGTACTGTTAAAGGCAAGATGCATAATTGTTCTCACATAAATGCCTACTGTGCCATATCATTTCTACAATTTATATTGAACAATATAGCCATAGAAACTAGAAAGCAAGAAAACTATGCATTGAAAACAGAATCTGCCAGAAGCAGAACAGTCTGTAATGATCTGAACATCAACCATACTTCTGCTACTCAAAAAAGCCAACAAAATTACGAAAACCTGAGAACTTTGTGTACCAATCCAATGCAAAACGAATCATATCAAAAACATGTTTATGTGAATTATCAAAACTAATTTACTGGGCATAAAAGTTTCTGATTTTCAGCAAGATCAATCACAACTATCACCATAAGCTATCCTAAAGGTGTTACTTGGCAGTTTATTGAAACAAAAGCTATAAAACATGATTACTACAGTAGCTTAATCATGTGAACACACAAAAACAGTAAGGGTGAATATTGGATTGTCTCCCAACAAGCACTTTTCTTTAATGCATTTTAGCTAGGCATAATGATTTCAATGATGCTCACATAAAAGGTAAGAATTGAAACACAAAGAGAGCATCATGAAGAATATGACTAGCACATTAAAGTCTAACCCACTTCCAATGCCTAGGGATTTTGTGAGAACACAACTTAATGGAACAAGAATCAACTAGCATAGGAAGGCAAAACAAGCGTAACTTCGAAACTTTAAGCACATAGAGAGGAAACCTGATATTATTGTAACTCCTACAAGCATATATTCCTCCCTCATAATAATTTTCAGTAGCATCATGAATTTAACAATATAACCATCACATAAAGCATTATTTTAATGATCTACAAGCATAGAAACTTTACTACTCTCCATATAAGCAAAATTCTTCTCATTCAGAATAGTGGGAGCAAACTCAACAAAATAACTGTCATGTGAGGCACAATCCAATTGAAAATTAAAATCATGATGACAAGTTTCATGGTTAACGTTATTCTGTATAGCATACATGTTGTCGGGGAAACGAACACCTATGGGATCACGGGGGTCCCTTCTATGGTTGGAGGGGAGAGAGCTGCACGAAGAGCAGGTCTAGCGATCAGTGCGAGGGATTTTTACCCAGGTTCGGGCCGCACTGGTGCATAAGCCCCTTCACTTTATTGGGGATGGCAACAGAAGCCATCCCGTCCGTTGCCGCCTCTCCCCTCCTTGACACGCGTCCGGGCTGATGAGGCATGTAGAGCCACGCTAGCTAGCTGCTGTGTTGGCGCAGTGGTAGAGCCTCCACGAAGATCTGCATGCCTCCATGCATGCGTCTGCCTAGTTAGCAAGCTGGTCGTCGCACTGGAGTGGTGGTGAGGTGGAAAATCCTCGTCGGGCGCGGGCCTGGCTGTGACCCCGCAATCGTCCCCGGCAGGCTTTTGTAACATCCCAAAATTCTAAATTTTGGAATGTTATAACAAATAGATAGATTTGATTGATTATCTGATTGTTGTGCGATTGATTGAGTGAAATTTGAAACTGTTTGAAAGTTAAATGAGAGGGAATAAAAGGACTTTCCCAAACTTTTATTTTTCATTCGTGATCTCCGTGAATTCAAATTCTTTTCACCACAAAACCCTGGAGAGAAGATGACATGACTTCTTCCATTTATTTAAATGACAAGGGGTGTTGAAAATATTTGAATTTCATTTGGAAAATATTTCCAACCCAGGAACTTTATGCAACTCAATGATTTTCACGAGCGAAGATAAAATGACTTCTTCAAAACATATGAGATATGAGTTGGGAGTTTCAAAGAACTAAATTCAAAGTTCTTTTGAATTTATTTTTCAATTTGGAGTTATTTGAGTTTTATTCAAATTATTTTTCTCCAAAAATAAAATATATGGAAAATAGGGTAACATGATTCCCTACATCAGAAAGTTGGAGAGAAATAAATTTGAATTAATTTTGGTATTTTTAAAATGATTTTTACTGGATTTTACTAGGGCAGAAGCACTCTTTGCTTTATTTGAATTTGTGTGTATTTTATTTGACTCTAGAAAAATGTTCAGCTTGTAGGCAATCTTTTTCTGAAAATTTTGATATATAATATGCCTATATTATATTTCTGTTTGTATTTATTTTATTTATTTCTTTGACTGTCTGTTTAAGAAAAAACTTCCCTCCGCCGAACTAGGCCGGCCCAGCTCCTGCTAGGCCAAGGCCCAGCCCAGCGCGCCGCCTCGCTCATGTCCCCGACTAGGACTTGTCCCGAGTCCGCCGCCGCGTCGCCATGGACGCCGTGTCCGCCCGGCCTCCGTGCCCCCTTCCCCACGCCACCGCCCTCTCCTGCCCCTTTAAAAGGCCACCCCGGGACCCCTAGGTCCTGTTTTCGCCGCCGCCGCCGCCCCTCGCCAGATCCACCGCCGCCGCCATCGGTTGTCGCCACCGCCGTTGCCAACTGCCGTCGCCGCAGCGCTGCACCACCGCCGCAGCCACCACCCACCCTGCCGCCGAGCCGCGCCGCATCCCCCCCGTTCACTCCGCCGAGCCGGAGGGCCACCGGAGCTGCCGGCCCGGCCGGACCCGAGCCGCCGCCGCCGCTGTCCTCCCCGACTCCGGCTATCGCCGTGGTAACCGCCGCCCCTCCTCGTCCGTCCGATCTGGATCTAAGGATCCAGATCCATTTGTTTTTTTTCTCTAAGCTTTTTTTTTATTTAGAGAGCGTTCGTTAGATTAGGCTCTGGAGCGAACGGTTTTCGTTCATTAGCGTTCGTAGCGAACGCTCGTTTAGTATAGTTTTTCTTTTAGTTTTATTTTCTGCCAGGGACCTAGTTGTAGTTGTTTTATTTTACAGTTTAGACCCTGTTCTTCAATCACTCACAACTTTTTACTCGTGTATCCAAATCCAACGAAACCAACGCCCACTTCTTCGTTATGATCCCCTCTATCTAGTAAAACAACTTAAACATGTTTTTGAAAGTTTAAAATTTGAATTTCAAATAGTTTAGTATTTGAACTTCTTTTGATCGTAACTTGAGTTTCGTAGCTCCGTTTGAGTTGATTCTTTTTGCAGAGCGAAGCTCTTGACCTAGACTTTCTGATAAGGACAAATTCACATAATTTTGGTACTGTTAGAAATTGTTTTATGTTTCAAGAGTTATTTGCTTGGATTTGATGTTTTTCCGAATTGTTTTTCGTTCTTCCCGATCTTTTGAGTGATTGCTTATGTGTGGTTACCATTGCTTGCTCGCGATAGATTGACCGGAGTGTGACGAGTAGAACTATCAAGAGTTTTGAGTGCGAATCATCTTCATCAACATTGCAGGCAAGTAACACTTTGATCATACTCTTCTCATACCCGGTTTTATTGCATTAGATCAATCCTCAAACATTGCATGATTAGGATCTAATTAAACTGTGGGTTCTGGGAAGTAGTTGAGGTAGTACCTATTACCTGTTTTATTATCAAACCTTTGGGAGTTACTTCTACGTTTGCTTATCATGCCATGCTATGCTAGTAGACGTGGATTGGGTGAGTGTATCCATGACAGAAGTGAGATTGTTAATTAATGGTTTACTTAAGGTGGCAACTTAAACACACATCTGGGTGGATTGAGGTACCTGGTTTCCAGGATTTGCCTATTTTTCTTCAGACCGCCACCCAGGCTCAAAGGGATCATGAGATTATTCAAACTAGAAACTTACGTGTACAGCCACAAGCCATTATGGGCTCTGGCATAGTTGATTAAGTCGTGCGAACTCTTACGGGTAGACTAGCAGATGTAGGGGAAAGTAGGTGTACCGGTCTACCCTATGTAAGGTGCTAGCACTTCCGAAAGACTATGTCTCGGTCATCCTTTCTCAAACATCATGTAGTGCGAGAAATCCAACGGAGGCGATCGAGTCTTGTGGGGAAAAGTGCACAAACCTTTGCAGAGTGTATAAACTAATCATGATTAGCCGTGTCCCCGGTTATGGACTTTTTGAGTGTCTAGTACTTGGATATCCTGTGAATCTCATCATGTTACTTTAATTAATTTTGTTGGGTTTAATGATGATGTTACTTAATTGGGATTGAGAATGTTGTCAACCATTCTCAATGTTTAACAACCACCGTGATAGTTAAATAAAATTTATTCCTTTGCAGTAGGGAAAAATTGGCTTTTCGCAAAAACATTATAACCATAGAGCCTCCACCAGCCAAATATGCATGTAGTGATAGCCTTTATTCATCATTGCTCTATGGTGTGAATTTGCCAGTACATTCAATGTACTGACCCTCTATGGCTGCAACGTCTCATGTTGCAAGATCTTACGACGAGTAAGTGATACGTTAGGGTTACGATTCCTACACTCAACTTTGCCGTTGGTGTTGATGGGAATCCACAACCTTGTTACTTTCGCAATTTGGATTGAGGTAATAGTATTTACGTTACTTTGTACATGTGATTTACCTCTGTTATAAATCCTCGAGTATTGTGTGTGACAGCATACCGATCCAGGGATGACACTTAAGCACAGAGACTTGATCCATTCGGGTCGGGTCGCTACAAGATGGTATCAGAGCACATGTTGAATGTAGGACGTGACCCTAGAAACTGGCAAGCCCATAGGAAAGATTTTCTCTACTACCTTATTTCAAAAAGATCTTTTACCTCTCTTCTCTTCTGAGGTTATTCAAAAATTCCTTTTAGTGAGACTATACCCCTCTACCCTTTTGACCACTCAAAGATTCGACTGATGAGACCACTCAAAGGAGTACAAGATATCAGGACAACCACGACCACTACGGAATGAAGGAGATTTTGCCGTGCATTTGAATAATGGAAACTACAACGGTTGAAGACTTCGAAGACTAGGAGAATTTGAGGGATATGAAGAATTTCTAGATTTAGAATGACCTAGGAAGGCTACCCTTACAGACTATGGAAGCTGTCAATACCCGAGATCAAGGTGTATCGGAGAAAGACCGGAATATGGAGGATTAGAACTCAAAAAATTTGTCAGGAAACCCAAGACATGAGAGATCAATTATGGAATTACAGCTCATGGCAGTAACATGGGCATAGACGCGGCTAACCATGGTGTTATCGCCCGTTTATGCTATTGTCACCGTCTTGAGTTAAGCATGCAGATGCATGAAAGGATTGGATGGAAGAAGGCTGATGGAGCACCCATCAGCAAAGGATGCAGTTTTAACCTTAGCTGGTGTATCGCCGGGATCTGGAGTATTACATCAAGGATTTTAAGATGGACCTTTAGGAAGCTATATTTGACAAGGAGCATTTCGTGAAGAATTCAGGATCCAGAAACTGAAAGTAGCCAAGCTGGAGGAGCAAAACCTCGAGATACCGGAGATTTGTCAGGAACTAAAGGACATTAGGACCATGGTTCATGCCAAGGATGTTGAAACCGGAAGTTTGGAACGCAACTCCAGAAATATTAAAGGATGTCATGAGAGACTTCGCTTCAACAGAGATGATCTGGCAAAAGAACTTGAGTAGGACAAGCATGATCGGAAGAAGCCATCGGAGACATGAACAAGAATCGAAGAGTTTGATGACTTCGAAGATTTATTGACCATTAGAAGACCAAACCCCATTGTACTTATGTTAGATGCGACGTTTGTGAGCTGTCATTTGTTTGTTGTTTTTCCGACAGCCACAATAAAACCTGTCTTTTCAAAACTATTGTTTGTACTGTGTGCATCCCTCTCGATCTCTATTATCTCACCCCAAAACCCCTGGACCCAATAGAGGATGAATGGAGATGAGCTTATATTGTCTGGACCAATGAGTCAATTGGAGACAGACCAATGGATTCAGTACATGGAGGATCACATGAAGAATAACCCTATAGCCAGAAAGGATATGACCCAACATGCTCTTCAGTGCTTTGAACGAGGTGCTGCTACTAAGTGGAGGATGTACCAAACCATAAATGGATGGAAAAGTGTAACCACTTGAGAAGAATTTAAGTTGACTCTGCAAAGGTCTCGTTTTGTGTCCCAGCAGTTGAAGCCTTATGGAAATGATATGAAGAAACCTTGTGCATACAAGCTTTGTGGAGAAATAGGACACAACCATAAAGAACACCAGGATGAATACCCTCAAAAGTGGGGATTTACCAAAGGAGTTAGCAGAGGATCTCAGGGAACTTCGGTTGGAGATTGTTCCCAAAGGTTTTGTTGCCGCAATGGAAGTTCAGTCTACATTGTTGGGAACGATTCGTGAAGCTCAGAAGTATGAAAAAGAGATTGCTGAGATAAAAGAGAGGATGAGCAAAGGAAAGGCCAAAGGTTTTCGTAAGGATGAGCACGACATCTTATGGTTCGAGGACCGTGTATATGTTCCCAATAATGCAAAGATCAGGAAGTAAATACTTCAAGAGGCTTATGACTCACCATACTCGATTCGCCCTGGAAACACCAAGATGTATTTGGATTTGAAAGAGTGTTTCCGGTGGACTGGTATGAAGAAGGATATTGCAGAGTATGTAGTCGTAGGTGATGTATGCCAGAGAGAGTAAAAGCAGAGCATCAGAAGCCAGCAGGATTACTACAGCCTATGCCGGTACCCAAATGGAAGTGGGGATAAGCTTGGCATGGATTTCATTACCGGATTTCCCAGAACCCGAACGAGATATGACTCTATCTGGGTAGTAATTGATTCGCTTGACCAAAGTGGCTCACTTTATCCCAGTGAAAACCACCTATACAAGTGAGAAGTTGGCCAAGATATATTTGACCAGGATCGTATGTCTGCATGGAGTTCCGAGGAACATCGCATCAGATAGAGGAACACAGTTTACCTCAAGGTTTTGGAATCAGCTGCACCAGACTTTGGGTACTAGGCTAGAGTTCAGTACAGCCTTTCATCAGCAGACAGATTGATAGACCGAGAGAGTAAATCAGATTCTGGAGGACATGTTGACAGTGTGTGCGCTAGATTATGGATCTAGTAGGGATGATAATCTACCTTACGCAGAGTTCTCATTCAACAACAGCTACCAAGTCAGTTTGAAGATGGCCCTTTTTAAGCTTTGTATGGGAGAAGGAGCCAGACACCGTTGATGTGGGATGAAGTTGGAGACCGTCAGTTGTTTGGATCAAATATGATCAAGGATTCAGAAGAGAATGTTAAGTTGCTTCGAGATAGACTGAAGGTAGCTCAGTCCTGGCAGAAGAGTTATGTAGACTCAAAAATGCAAGGAGGAAGTCTATGAAATTGGAGGCAGAGCATGTCTTCGTGTGTCCCCTCTGCGAGGAGTTAAACTATTTGGAGTTAAGGGAAAGTTAGCCCCGAGTTTTGTAGGACCATACCAAGTTTTGGAGCATATGGGAGAAGTGGCCAACGAGTTGGAGTCACCCGAAGGACTGTCAGGAGTTCATGATGTGTTTCACGTTTCCCAGTTGAAGAAGTGCCATGCAGAGATGGCCAATATTCCCCTGTAAGGACGCTTGACCCTGGAAAGGATAATGATGTACCACGAAGTGGAGTATGGATTTCATAAGTATAAGTTTTATCTCGGTCCCACGAGGATGAAGAGATGAATTACTATTGGATATAAACGAGGTATGATGTTGGAAATATGGATCAATGGATATTCCATGATAAGTCTGTAATCACGTCTTAGTTTGGTACAAATAGAAGGAAGAAAGACATTACAATTGGATGGATTTCAAGTATGCTAGGAAGCTGGAAGTTGAATGTTGGAATAACGATCAGTTACCCGCGATGCTGGGTTCAAGGTTTACAAGTGATGAGATGGGCTATAACCCACAGGCCCTAGGACCTGCCAAGAAGCAAGCACACTCTTGCTGAAGGAAAAACCCTGGAAGAGGATACGCCTTACGATTTTATAGGAGCAACGCAAAACCTGAGAGTTGTGAGAAAACGATAGATGTTTGTTTGGCTTGTAGAATCAATGGATTTATCCAAACTTGGTTCCTCGACAAGAGAAATTCTGCAATGCTTGTGAGGATGATCGAGTGTTAGCATGCGAGATTCGCTAAACCATATACAAGGTAATGATTTGGGTGCGGGATGGATTGATCACCATACCGACTTACTCTTCTTATTCTCCTTGCTATACGGGATGGTAAATCTGAGTGACTTACCTATAGTAGAGAGACGATGATCAAAACCTTGTTTAAACCTTAGAATGGTATAAGTATTTTTTTCCTTGTACAAGGCAGTTGTTGCCAATCGTAGGTCATACGGCGAGGTTCAACCCAGACCCATTTCCTGCAGGAGAAACCATAAATTGATGACCACCATGAGATATCGATAGTTGTTTAGTATTGGCACCAGACCCGTCAGCTAAGAAGACCCAGTCTCGGAATAACCGTACCAAGATGAAAGGACAGAAGTATTGAGGAAAAGTTATGCCACTACCGGAAGAGCTCAGAGAAGGAATTTCCCCGAGATCTAAGAAGACCGACACTGTTAGGAATAAGGATGGAGTATATGAGTATTGATGGGACCGTAACCATGCTTCTAAGGGTGGTAGCACCCGAAACCCCCGGAGACGATCGATGGATTTTTGAGAAGACCCCAAACCTAACCTATTTCTTCCTAGCCTCTTCGAATCTCGAGGACGAGATTCATTTTAAGGGTGGTAGGTTTGTAACATCCCAAAATTCTAAATTTTGGAATGTTATAACAAATGGATAGATTTGATTGATTGTTTGATTGTTGTGTGATTGATTGAGTGAAATTTGAAACTGTTTGAAAGTTAAATGAGAGGGAATAAAAGGACTTTCCCAAACTTTCATTTTTCATTCGTGATCTCCGTGAATTCAAATTATTTTCACCACAAAACCCTGGAGAAAAGATGACATGACTTCTTCCATTTATTTAAATGACAAGGGGTGTTGAAAATATTTCCAACCCAGGAACTTTATATGCAACTCAATGATTTTCACGAGCGAAGATAAAATGACTTCTTCAAAACATATGAAATATGAGTTGGGAGTTTCAAAGAACTAAATTCAAAGTTCTTTTGAATTTATTTTTCAATTTGGAGTTATTTGAGTTTTATTCAAATTATTTTTCTCCAAAAATAAAATATATGGAAAATAGGGTAACATGATTCCCTACATCAGAAAAATGGAGAGAAATAAATTTGAATTAATTTTGGTATTTTTAAAATGATTTTTACTGGATTTTACTAGGGCAGAAGTACTCTTTGCTTTATTTGAATTTGTGTGTATTTTATTTGACTCTAGAAAAATGTTCAGCTTGTAGGCAATCTTTTTCTGAAAATTTTGATATATAATATGCCTATATTATATTTCTGTTTGTATTTATTTTATTTATTTCTTTGAGTGTCTGTTTAAAAAAAACTTCCCTCCGCCGAGCAGGGCCGGCCCAGCTCCTGCCAGGCCAAGGCCCACCCCAGCGCGCCGCCTCGCTCCCGTCCCCGACCAGGACTCGTCCCGAGTCCGCCGCCTCGCCGCCATGGACGCCGTGTCCGCCCCGGCCTCCGTGCCCCCTTCCCCACGCCACCACCCTCCCCTGCCCCTTTAAAAGGCCACCCCGGGACCCCTGGGTCCCGTTTTCGCCGCCGCCGCCCCTCGCCAAATCCGCCGCC
>NC_041381.1:320390461-320399598 GCF_002162155.2 Triticum dicoccoides | reverse complement strand
GAGCCGCGCCGCATCCCCCCCGTTCACTCCGCCGAGCCGGAGGGCCACCGAAGCTGCCGCCCCGGCCGGACCCGAGCCGCCGCCGCCGCCGTCCTCCTCGACTCCGGCGATCGCCGTGGTAACCGGCACCCCTCCTCGTCCGTCCGATCTGGATCTAAGGATCCAGATCCATTTGTTTTTTTCTCTAAGCGTTTTTTTATTTAGAGAGCGTTCGTTAGCTTAGGCTCTGGAGCGAACGGATTTCGTTCGTTAGCGTTCGGTAGTGAACGTTCGTTTAGTATAGTTTTTCTTTTAGTTTTATTTTCTGCCAGGGACCTAGTTGTAGTTGTTTTATTTTACAGTTTAGACCCTGTTCTTCAATCACTCACAACTTTTTACTCGTGTATCCAAATCCAACGAAACCAATGCCCACTTCTTCGTTATGATCCCCTCTATCCAGTAAAACAACTTAAACATGTTTTTGAAAGTTTAAAATTTTGAATTTCAAATAGTTTAGTATTTGAACTTCTTTTGATCGTAACTTGAGTTTCGTAGCTCCATTTGAGTTGATTCTTTTTGCAAAGCGAAGGTCTTGACCTAGACTTTCTGATAAGGCCAAATTCACATGATTTTGGTACGGTTAGAAATTGTTTTATGTTTCAAGAGTTATTTGCTTGGATTTGATGTTATTCCGAATTGTTTTTCGTTCTTCCCGATCTTTTGAGTGATTGCTTATGTGTGGTTACCATTGCTTGCTCGCGATAGATTGACCGGAGTGTGACGAGTAGAACTATCAAGAGTTTTGAGTGCAAATCATCTTCATCAACATTGCAGGCAAGTAACACTTTGATCATACTCTTCTCATACCCGATTTTATTGCATTAGATCAATCCTCAAACATTGCATGATTAGGATCTAATTAAACTGTGGGTTCTGGGAAGTAGTTGAGGTAGTACCTATTACCTGTTTTATTATCAAACCTTTGGGAGTTACTTCTACATTTGCTTATCATGCCATGCTATGCGAGTAGACATGGATTGGGTGAGTGTATCCATGACAGATGTGAGATTGTTAATTAATGGTTTACTTAAGGTGTCAACTTAAACACACATCTGGGTGGATTGAGGTACCTGGTTTCCAGGATTTACCTGTTTTTCTTCGGACCGCCACCCAGGCTCAAAGGGATCATGAGATTATTCAAACTAGAAACTTACATGTGCAGCCACAAGCCATTATGGGCTCTGGCATAGTTGATTAAGTCGTGCGAACTCTTACGGGTAGACTAGCAGATGTAGGGGAAAGTAGGTGTACCGGTCTACCCTATGTAAGGTGCTAGCACTTTCGAAAGACTATGTCTCGGTCATCCGTTCTCAAACATCATGTAGTGCGAGAAATCCAACGGAGGCGATCGAGTCTTGTGGGGAAAAGTGCGCAAATCTCTGCAGAGTGTATAAACTAATCATGATTAGTCGTGTCCCCGGTTATGGACTTTTTGAGTATCTAGTACTTGGATATCCTGTGAATCTCATCATGTTACTTTAATTAATTTTGTTGGTTTTAATGATGATGTTACTTAATTGGGATTGAGAATGTTGTCAACCATTCTCAATGTTTAACAACCACCGTGATAGTTAAATAAAATTTATTCCTTTGCAGTAGGGAATTGGCTTTTCGCAAAAACATTATAACCATAGAGCCTCCACCAGCCAAATATGCATGTAGTGATAGACTTTATTCATCATTGCTCTATGGTGTGAATTTGCCAGTACATTCAATGTACTGACCCTCTGTGGCTGCAACGTCTCATGTTGCAGGATCTTACAATGAGTAAGTGATACGTTAGGGTTATGATTCCTACACTCAACTTTGCCGTTGGTGTTACTTCCACTATTTGGATTGAGGTAATAGTATTTACGTTAATTTATACATGTGATTTACCTCTGTTATAAATCCTCGAGTACTGTGTGTGTCAGCATACCGATCTAGGGATGACACTTAAGCACAGAGACTTGATCCATTTGGGTCGGGTCGCTACAGCTTGTCGGGGGCCTCGCTGTCGTTCCCGGCAAGGGTCTTTTTATTCCAAAAAAATTCGCCCAGTCCTGTTTAACCCGGCAAGGGTCTTGCCGGGGGTCTTCATCTTCTGGTCCCACGTGGACCCGCAGGCTATCAATCTTCACAAAGATCTGCATGCTACTTTGCACGCGCCCTCTGAGCCTTGGCCTTGACACTGTTGATGGTGTTAAAGCTCTCAGTCCTCAAGGGTGATGGCCTTGCTGGTGCCTCGCAGGTCGCCCCAGCAAGGAGATTGCCGTGGTTACGCAAGCTGCCCCGGCAAGGATGTTGCCGGGGGAGGTCCAGCTTGTCCTTTTCTCTTTGTTCTTTGACTTGATTGCTGTCTTGATAGTCCTCTGTTTTGCCTTCCTCTGCCCTGCCAGGCCCTGCCGCAGGCTTGGCTAAGACTGCCCGTGCACAAGTAAGGGGTACGAAAAGAGCCCACAATTTTGTACACAGACACATGTCATCACAATAATCATCATAGATACAACTTTGTTGTCATAATCAATTGGAACCTCTTCCGAAATAGTGGAATAATTACTAACTAAAGTCAAGACCTCTCCAAATGCACTTTCATAAATATCATACTAACATTCAACACCCTCCAAAATAGTGGGTTCATTACTTCCTAAAGTTGACACTCTTCCAAACCCACTTTCAATGATAGTCTTATTTATACTCCAAAAGATATAAGTGAAGTTCATGGAGCATTCTATATTTAATGTAGATTAAATAATATCCAAGCTCAAAATATATAAGTGAAGCACACGAAGCACTCTATAAAACCATACTCAAAAAATTTAAGTGAAGACCAAAGAGCATTCTATAAGGTCATACTGAAAAGATATAAATGAAGCACATGAAGCATTCTATAAATCAATGAAGGGCTATCTCATACTAGCATGGTTCTTAAAGAAAAAAAACACAAAGGACACAAATCATGTGAACAAAACAAATACCAAGGTATACCGATAATTGTTGAAGAAGAAAGATGGGATGCCAGCCGGGGAATCCCCAAGCTTAGATGCTTCATTATCCTTGAAATATTTACTTGGGGTGCCTTGGGCATCCCCAATCTTGAACTCTTGCCTCTCTTTATTCTTCTCACATCAGTAACTCCTCGTTCTTCGAACACTTCATCCACACAAAACTTAACAAAAACTTCGTGAGATCCGTTAGTATAATAAAGCAAATCACTACCTTTAGGTACTATTGCAGACTCATTCCAATTTCATATTAGCACTATATCTACTG
Source organism: Triticum dicoccoides (assembly GCF_002162155.2). Classification (NCBI taxonomy): domain Eukaryota; kingdom Viridiplantae; phylum Streptophyta; class Magnoliopsida; order Poales; family Poaceae; genus Triticum; species Triticum dicoccoides. The sequence continues at coordinate 320,396,307 of NC_041381.1, read as the reverse complement.
TATTCCAACTTCACCATGGTTCATACCCCCCGATACTACCCATAGATTCGTCAAAATAAGCGAACAACACATAGAAAACAGAATCTGTCAAAAACAGGACAATATGTAGTAATCTGGAAATTTCGTATACTTCTGTTACTCTAAAAATTCTAGAAAAATATGACAATTTAAAAAAATTGTACAGAAGTACTGTTCAAAAAGTTTCAGACCCATTTGACTTTCCAGTAAAAAATGTAAATTCACGCGCTACAGCCAAAGTTTCTGTTTTTGCACTGCACATGGTAAATAAGCAATCTAATCATCCTAAAACCAAAGCTTGGCACATAATTTTTATAATACAATGGATATATACAATGGGTATAATTATTTCCAGAGAAACTTCCATGAAAAATTCTACATTGTTTGCAAGAGCATGAACACAAGTGTTCAAGGTCGACCCTCACTTCTCCAATGCATAACCTTCCAATCACTTCTCTTATTGAAAAGATTTTTAGGCATGAGAGGCATGTAAATTTTTTTGTATTTTAATTTTTAATATTTTTTCTATGTTTCACCCACAACTAAACATAAACAAAAGGGAAAACAAAATCTACTTAGTGAAGAAAGCAAACAAGCATACACGAAAATATCAACCCCACGCTATTGCTCCCCGGCAACGGCGCCAGAAAAGAGCTTGATAATCCCCAACTGCAGGGAATCCTCATAGCAATTTCCAAAGGTGGAAGTGATAAGTATGGAGTGCCAAACCCACAAGGAGATAAAGGTAAGATCAATATTCTCTCAAGTCCTATCTGCCACTGATATGACTCTACGTACACCAAACGTTTGCCTCCAGCTAGAAACAAGAAATAAAACTATGTTGTGGGTATGAAGAGGATGACTTTGCATGATATAGGAGAGCTAAAATATAAAAGTAGGTGATGTTATCATGAAGTCAAAATATATTACTAAATATTATAAATAGCGAGTGTGGAATAATGATGGGTCGGTGTGCGCAATTATCCTAGGCAATTGTTAACAAGACCGGTAATCACTACTGCAATTTCGTATGAGGGAGAGGCATGAGCTAACATACTTTCTCTTCTTGGATCATATGCACTTATGATTGGAACTCTAGCAAGCATCCGCAACTACTAAAGATCATTAAGGTAAAACCCAACCATAGCATTAACATATAAATTCCCCTTTATCCCATACGCAACAACCCCCTTACTCGGGTTTATGCTTCTTTCACTCAAGCAACCCACTATAAGCGAATCATGAACGTATTGCAACACACTACAGCGGGAATGCCTCACACTTGCGTGACACGGAGGGCACAATAGGACAACACCAAAATAAAACATACAAATCATACCAATCTAGATCATCAATCAACCCAAAGACAAAGGATATCTACTCAAAACATCATAGGATGGCAACACATCATTGGATCATAATATGTGGCATAAAGCACAATGTTCAAGTAGGGATTACAGTGGGGTACGGGAGAGTGGACCGCGTAAAAGAGATGAGGATGGTGATGTTGATGAAGACGATCACCGTTGCGATGATTCCCCTCTTGATGGCACTCCGGCGCCACCGAGAGAGAGGAGGAGAGGTTCTCCCCTTGTGCTTCCTCCTCCATGGCCTCCCCCTAGATGGAGAGAGGTTCTCCCTATGGTCCTTGGCATTCATGGCGATGATGGCCCCTCCGATATCCTTCCCCATGGCCTCCGGTGATGATGGCCCCCTCCGAGATCCTTCCCCATGGCCTCCGGTGATGATGGGCCCCTCCAGTAGGGTGCCAGAGAGGGCCTAGATTGATTTCTCATGGCTACAGAGGCTTGCGGCGGCGGAACTTCCAATCTCTCTTCTATTCTGGGGTTTTCTCGATTTATAGGAGGGGTTGGCGTTGATTTCACGTCAAGGGGGCCCACAGGGAGTCCGCGAGGCAGGGGGTGTGCCCTAGGGGGTGGGCGCGCCCTCCACCCTTGTGGTACCCTCGGGACTCCCCTCCGGTAGATTTCCGTTCCAGTATTTTATATACTTTCCAAAAAAATCTCCGTTGATTTTCATCGCATTCCAAGAACTTTTATTTCTGCACAAAAACAACACCATGGTAGTTCTGCTGAAAACAATGTCAGCCCGGGTTAGTTCTAATCAAATCATACCAAAATCATATAAAACTATTGTAAACATGGCATGAATACTCCAGCGTATCACGCCTCCCCCTTGGCCGGCCTCCTCCTCCTCCCTCCTTTATATATGGGGGCAGGGGGCACCCCAAAGCACAACAGTTGTTCTCTTAGCCGTGTGCGGTGCCCCCTCGACAGTTTAACATCTCGATCATATCGTCGTAGTGCTTAGGCGAAGCCCTGTGCCGATAGCATCATCATCACCGTCTCCACGCCATCGTGCTGATGGAACTCTCCCTCGTCCTCAACTGGATCAAGAGCTCGAGGTACGTCATCATGCTGAACGTGTGCTGAACACGAAGGTGTAGTACGTTTGGTACTTGGATCCGTTGGATCGTGAAGACGTTTGACTACATCAACCGCGTTACTAAATGCTTCCGCTTTTGGTCTACGAGGGTACGTGGACACACTCTCCTGTCTCGTTGCTATGCATCTCCTAGATAGATCTTGTGTGATCGTAGGTTTTTTTTTGAATTACTACGTTCCTCAACAATATTTCCTTAGTCCTCTTAGGTACCTAAGGATAATTTTGACCGTTGTCCAGTGATCCACTCTTGGATCACTATTGTACCCCCTTGCCATACTCATGACAAGGCACACGATAGGTCTGGTACACAACATGGCATACTTTATAGAACCTATGTCTTAGGAATAGGGAATGAGTTTCATTCTCTCTCTATCTTCTGCCGTGGTCAGACTTTGATTCTTACTCAACTTCACACCTTGCAATACAGGCAAGAACCCTTTCTTTGGCCAATCCATTTTGAACTTCTTCAAAACTTCGTCAAGGTATGTGCTTTGTGAAAGTCGCGTTTCGATCTATCCCTATAGATCTTGATGCCCAATAAATAAGAAGGTTTACCGAGGTCTTTCATTGAAAAATTCTTATTCAAGTATCCTTTTATGCTATCCAGAAATTTTATATCATTTCCAATCAGTAATATGTCATCCACATATAAGACAAGAAATGCTACAGAGCTTCCACTCACTTTCTTGTAAATACAGGCTTCTCAGTAAGTTTGTATAAAACCATATGCTTTGATCACATCATCAAAGAGTATATTCCAACTTCAAGATGATTACACCAGTCCATAAATGGATCGCTAGAGCTTGCACACTTTGTTAGCACCTTTAGGATCGACAAAACCTATGGTTGCATCATATACAACTCTTCTTTAAGAAACTTGTTAAGGAATGCAGTTTCGACATACATTTGCCAGATTTCATAATCATAAAATGCGGCAATTGCTAACATGATTCGGACAGACTTAAGCATCACTACGGGTGACAAACTCTCATCTTAGTCAACCCCTTGAACTTGTCAAAAACCATTTGTGACAAGTCAAGCTTTGTAGACAGTGATATTACCATTCGTGTTCGTCTTCTTCTTGAAGATCCATTTATTCTGAATGGCTTTCCAATCATCGGGCAAGTCCACCAAAGCCCATACTTTGTTCTCATACATGGATCCTATCTTAGATTTCATGGCCTCAAGCCATTTGTTGGAATCTAGGCTTCATCATAGCTTCTTCATAGTTTGTAGGTTCGCCGTTGTCTAACACCATGACATCCAGGACAGGATTACCATACCACTCTGGTGCGGTACATGTTCTGGTCGACCTACGAGGCTCAATAGTAACTTGATCTGAAGTTTCATGATCATCATCATTAGCTTTATCTCTAGTTGGTGTAGGCATCACGGGAACTGTTTTCTCTAATGTACTACTTTCCTATTCGAGATAAGGTACGACAACCTCATCGAGTTCTACTTTCCTCCCGCTCACTTCTTTCGAGAGAAACTCCTTCTCAAGAAATGACCCATTCATAGCAACAAAGATCTTGCCTTAGGATCTGTGGTAGAAGGTGTACCCAATATTTTCTTTAGTGTATCCTACGAAGACGCACTTCTCCGATTTGGGTTCGAGCTTATCAGGTTGTAGCCTGTTGACATAAGAGTCGCATCCCCAAACTTTAAGAAATGATAGCTTAGGCTTCTTGCCAAACTATAGTTCATACTGTGTCGTCTCAACGAATTTAGATGGTGCCCTATTTAACATGAATGCGGCTGTCTCTAATGCATAGCCCCAAAATGATAAAGGAAAATCGGTAAGAGACATCATAGAACGCACCATATCTAATAAAGTACGGTTACGACATTCGGACGCACCATTATGCTGTGGTGTTCCAGGCGGCGTGAGTTGTGAAACAATTCCACATTGTTTTAAATTAAGGCCACACTTGTAACTCAAATATTCATCTCCGCGATAAGGTCATAGAAACTTTATTTTCTTGTTACGATGATTCTCCACTTCACTCTGAAATTCTTTGAACTTTTCAAATGTTTCAGACTTGTGTTTCATTAAGTAGATATACCCATACCTACTTAAATCATCTATGAAGGTTAGAAAATAAGATACCTTCCGCATGCTTCAACACTCGTTGGACTGCATACATCAGTATGTATTATTTCCAATAAGTCATTAGCTCACTCCATTGTTCCGGAGAGCGGTGTTTTAATCATCTTACCCACGAGGCATGGTTCGCAAGTATCAAATAATTCATAATCAAGTGATTCCAAAAGTCCATCCACATGGAGTTTCTTCATGCGCTTTACACCAATATGACCTAAATGACAGTGCCTCAAGTATGTTGCATTATCATTACTAACTTTGCATATTTTGGCATCAATATTATGAATATGTGCATCACTACGATCGAGATTCAACAAGAATAGACCATTCATCAAAGGTGCATTACCATAAAAGATATTACTCATATAAATAGAACAACCATTGTTCTCTGATTTAAATGAATAACCGTCTTGCGTTAAACAAGATCCAGATATAATGTTCATGCTCAACGCTGGCACGAAATAACAATTATTGAGGTCTAAAACTAATCCCAAAGGTACATGTAGAGGTAGCGTGCCGACGATGATGACATCGACCTTGGAACCATTCCCGACGCGCATCATCACCCGTCCTTAGGCAATCTTCGTTTATTCCGTAGCTCATGTTTCAAGTTACAAATATGAGCAACCAAACCAGTATCAAATACCCAGGCGCTACCATGAGCATTAGTAAGGTACACATCAATAGCATCTATATCAAATATACCTTTGATCATTTTGCCATCCTTATTATCCGCTAAGTATTTGGGGCAGTTCCGCTTCCAGTGACCATTTTTTTTGCAGTAGAAGCACTCAGTTTCAGGCTTGGGTCCAGCTTTGGGCTTCTTCACGAGAGCGGCAACTTGCTTGCTATTCTTCTTGAAGTTCCCTTTCTTTCCCTTGCCCTTCTTGAAGTTCTCCCACTACCCCCGTTTCCCCCGATCCAGTTCTAGATCGGGATCGATCCCCATCGATCCTCGCCCGAGGCAACCGCACCCCCCGACCCCGCTGACGCCCATGCCGGGCGCCACCCCGCCGCACCTCGCCGGCACCCGGTGCCCGCTGTCATCGCCGGACCTCCTGCGCCTCTCCCTCACGGGATCGACCGCGCCGCTCGAGCCCCCCTGCGAACCATCGCCAGACGCCATCACCGCGGTCCTCTCCGTCGCCGGCGCTCCACGTCCCCCTCGCCGATGCTGCCTCATCAGACCTCCCCTACTCTTCCTCGTGCCCGCTGCCATTGCCCTATGGCCCCAGTGAGCCCCGCCTCTCTTTCCTCT
>NC_041381.1:320341290-320389944 GCF_002162155.2 Triticum dicoccoides | reverse complement strand
AGCTCCCGCCCCGCTCCGGCCGGCCGGCCTAGCCACGGCCGGACCACCCATGTTGGCTGCCTGGGCCCGCTCCGCCCCGGCACCCCACGCATGTTAGCCCCCGCGCCCCTACCCGCTAAGGCCCTCGGGCCTATGACAGCCGGGCCACCCCTAGAACGTTTATAAAAAAAGAAAATAATAATAAATATTTAGTTAACTAATTAACTTAATTAATGCTGTTTAATTAATCTAATCATTTCATTAAACTAATTAACCATGCTTAATTAAACTGCTAATTAGTCTAACTACTGTTAATTAGTTAACAGACATTGACGAACGGGCCCCATCTGTCAGGTTGACTAGGTCAATGGTCAACGTTGACTTCCGACGTCATGCTGACATCATGCTGATGTCATAATAGTATTTTCGAATTAAATTAGATATGTTATTTTTAGAAATTGATAAAATCTATAAAAATTCATATAAAATAATCTGTAACTCGGATGAAAATACTTTGTACATGAAAGTTGCTCAGAACGACGAGACGAATCCGGATATGCAGCCCGTTCGCTCGCCACACATCCCTAGCATACCAAACCTGCAACCTTCCCCCTCCGGTTCATCTGTCCGAAAACGCGAAACACCGGGAATACTTTCCCGGATGTTTTCCCCCTTCGCAGTATCACCTACTACCACGTTAGGGCACACCTAGCACCGCTCATTGTCACATCACGCATCGTCATGCTTAAGTTTGCATTTGTATTTATCGTTTTTCCCTCTTCTCTCCAGTAGACTACGAGACCGACCCTGCTGCCACCCCGTTCGACTACGGAGTTGACGACCCCTCCTTGCCAGAGCAACCAGGCAAGCCCCCCCCCCCCTTGATCACCAGATATCGCCTATTCTTCTCTATACTGCTTGCATTAGAGTAGTGTAGCATGTTACTGTTCGGTTACTCCTATTATGTTGCATAGCCTGTCATTGTTGCTACAGTCGTTGATACCTTACCCGCAATCCTAAATGCTTAGTATAGGATACTAGTTTATCATCATTGGCCCTACATTCTTGTCAGTCTGCCTTGCTATACTATCGGGTTGTGATCACTTGGGAGGTGATCACGGGTATATACTATACATATATACATACTATACATATGGTGACTAAAGTCGGGTTGGCTCGTTGAGTACCCGCAAGTGATTCCGATGTGGGGGCTGAAAGTACAGGTGGCTCCATCCCGGTAGAGGTGGGCCTGGGTTCCCGACGGCCCCTAACTGTTACTATGTGGCAGAGCGACAGGGCAGGTTGAGACCACCTAGGCGAAAGGTGGGCCTGGCCCTGGTTGGCGCTCGCGGTTACTTCATAATAACACGCTTAACGAGATCTTGGTATTTGATCTGAGTCTGGCTACTGGCCTATACGCAGTAACCAACTACGTGGGAAAGATATTGGCACTCGACGTCGTGGTATCAGCCGAAGCCTTCTTGACATCAGCGATGGAGCGGCGCGCGCCAGATTGGACTGCGTAACGTGACTTCCTTTGTAATGGAGGTTGCTAGGTCTGCTTCTGGCCGCCCTCGCAACGTGCAGGTGTGTAATGGGCGATGGGCCCAGACCCCTGCGTGCATAGGATTTAGACCGGCGTGCTGACCTGTTGTGCCTAGGTGGGGCTGCGACGTGTTGATCTTCCGAGGCCGGGCATGACCCAGGAAAGTGTGTCCGACCAAATGGGATCGAGCGTGTTAGGAAATGTGGTGCACCCCCGCAGGGAAGTTTATCTATTTGAATAGCCGTGTCCCTCGGTAAAAGGACGACCCGGAGTTGTAACTTGACCTTATGACAACTAGAACTGGATACTTAATAAAACACACCCAGACAAGTTCCACAGACAACGCGGTGATCGCTTTTCCACAGGGCGACGAGGGGAGGATCGCCGGGTAGGATTATGCTATGCGATACTACTTGGAGGACTTCAGTATACTCTCTTCTACATGCTGCAAGACGGAGGCTGCCAGAAGCGTAGTCTTCGACAGAATTAGTTATCCCCCTCTTATTCTGGCATTCTGCAGTTCAGTCCACTGATATGGCCCTTTACACATATACCCATGCATATGTAGTGTAGCTCCTTGCTTGCGAGTACTTTGGATGAGTACTCATGGTTGCTTTTCTCCCCCTTTTCTCCCTTTCCCTTATACCTGGTTGCCGCAACAAGATGCTGGAGCCTAGGAGCCAGACGCCACCGTCGACGACGACTCCTACTACACCGAAGGTGCCTACTACTACGTGCAGCCCGCTGACGACGACCAGGAGTAGTTTAGGAGGATCCCAGGCAGGAGGCATGCGCCTCTTTCGATCTGTATCCCAGTTTGTCCTAGCCATCTTATGGCAACTTGTTTAACTTATGTCTGTACTCAGATATTGTTGCTTCCGCTGGCTCGTCTATGATCAAGCACTTGTATTCGAGCCCTCGAGGCCCCTGGCTTGTATTATGATGCTTGTATGACTTACTTTTTTTGTAGAGTTGTGTTGTGATATCTTCCCGTGAGTCCCTGATCTTGATCAAAAATGTTTGCGTGTATGATTAGTGTACGATTGAATCGGGGGCGTCACAAGTTGGTATCAGAGCGGACTGCCTGTAGGAATCCCCTTTCCAACTCCTTGGCCGAAGTTGAGTCTAGTCATTGAAAAAGTTTTTACTAACTTGGCTGTGCGGCTTACGGGCCCACGTCACCATTGGGTGGTATTAGGATCTTTTTCTCCTCGTCTATGCTCTGGGACTCTGATCTCTCTTCTATTCGGGTTAAATGATTTTGCTAACTCTAACTCTAGGTTCCCGTAACTATTTCTCCCGAAGAGCCCTCATTCCGGAAGATCACGTGCTTCGTCAGAAGATTCTGAGGATATCCCTCAATATTTTCCCGAGACCCTTGTGCTCATCACCTTTGCAATTCCCTATCACCGATAAATCCTCACGGATAAGTACCTAAATTTGTCATTCTTACATTCATCCCAGTCGCTCTTGTTATTACAAGATGCCCTGAATTACTCTCCGTTGCTCCGAGAATCCTTTGAGCTTACTGCCTTGCAGTTCTTACCACATGAATACACCCTACGAATAATTTCTCGCACCTACCGAGTATCCCCTCATTCTCAAGTAATCCATGTAATTCACAAAAATTCTTCGAAATGCTATTCGACCTTCTAAAAATACTCAGCACCTTATTGCTACTGAAGTTCTTACCTTCCCGCAATATGGTTAATTCCATATATCTAGTCATCTTCGTTGGCATCCTTTGTCTCTATCATTTTTAGTCCGTTGATTCAATACATTGCGAATGCCCGCAATCATCAAATTATCCTTATGAATTATCTTTCCGGCTCACCCGTCATTTTTAGCTTGAGCTGGTTCTCGACCAATCAGATGGTCGTCGAATGTACCCCTAAGACTATTCAACTTATCCATCTCTAATCAGAGCGTTGCTTCTGATCCCTTGACTGGGAATTCATAATTCTTGTGCAATTGAACTTTGAATTAGTTAGTTGTTTCTATAATCTGATGCCTTGGCATTCCTTCTTCCCCTGATTGAGTATCGATACTCACATCAGCCCCGTTGTGGACAGCCATACCCATTGCTGGGTTATTATCCGACAGTGTCCTTCACAACCAAAATTCTTGTGAGTTATTTACCTGATACATAATGCCTTTGGTAAATTGTGTCTTCTGCCTTTGGCAAGTTATATCCTATGCCTTTGTCAACCATGCTCTGCTTTGAGCACATGTTAATTGATCCTAAAGTTCATGGTATATGTTCTAAGATGCCCCGATGGGTTGAACCTATGCCTTCCTTAATCTGTGAGAACCGGAAAGTTTTCACGGGTCATACTCCTCTGGTAATTCACGAGGTAGGTTTCGACACTAAAATCATTTTAGCTAGAGCAGTGAATGAAAGGTCATGCATTAAAGAAGTGGGAGTCGACCTTGAACCTTGCATTCATGCCCATGGACACGATGTAGATCCTATCATGGAAGCTTCTTGAAATAATAACTATTTCCTTGATATAATATCATCTGGTATCTGTTAATCGATCCTTTGCAACCGTGGCTCCGACCATGATTGTTCTCCTTTGATTCCGTTTCCCAGACAAGATGAAGTACTTGTCTTCTGCAGATCGTTTCACGTGTCCATCCTCTACTCTGCTCTACCGTCGAGTATTACACTATGATATCTCGAGAATATCATGGAACTGCATAACTTCTGATGGGTTCTTCATCAACTATCCCGATTCCGATTTTCCTGGGTTCTGGGTTTTCGTCAACTAAGAACACCAAATAGTGGGCCGAGTCCGCACTACGGTTCAACAACTTTTAGTAATCTTCTTTACTTATGGGTTTGTACCTGATCACGTCATTCCTAGCCTGTTTGGCTATATCATTATCGTGGTGATTTTTAACTGTGCTACCTGGTCCTTATTCCCGGAGCACCACTTTCGATGATGAGCTAAGCTTACGTCGATTTTCCTCGACATATCATTTGTCCTTGAACAACAAACTTGATTTCGAGTTTGTGTCGTACCCATGGTTCCAATAGCCATTCGCTTCATCATTCCTTTGACTTGATGCCATCGCCGATCGATTACATCTTCATGAAATCTCTCGACAAGTGTATCGTGATCATCATCAGCATTCTGAGCTCTCCCAGGATATCATTTGAATTCATGATGAGAAATACCATCTGAGGGAGTCCTGGACTGGGGGGTGTCCGGATAGCCGAACTATCATCATTGGCCGGACTCCAAGACTATGAAGATAGAAGATTGAAGACTTCGTCCCGTGTCCGGAGGGGACTTTCCTTGGTGTGGAAGGCAAGCTTGGCAATACAGATATGTAGATCTCCTACCATTGTAACCGACTCTGTGTAACCCTAGCCCTCTCCGGTGTCTATATAAACCGGAGGGTTTTAGTCCATAGGACGAACAACAATCATACCATAGGCTAGCTTCTAGGGTTTAGCCTCCTTGATCTCGTGGTAGATCCACTCTTGTACTACCCATATCATCAATATCAATCAAGCAGGAGTAGGGTTTTACCTCCATCGAGAGGGCCCGAACCTGGGTAAAAACATCGTGTCCCTTGTCTCCTGTTACCATCCGCCTAGACGCACAGTTTGAGACCCCCTACCCGAGATCCGCCGGTTTTGACACCGACATTGGTGCTTTCATTGAGAGTTCCTCTGTGCCGTTACAATCAGGAAGGATGCCTCTTCCCGTCTTTAAAGACCGTACCATTGCCAAGGGAGCTTTGGCCTCCGGCCAAACTATCCGGCTAGGTGGTTTTCCTATGACTGCCTGTTCGGCCGCCGCTCCGACAATGACCTCTCGGGTCATCAAAAGCGATCTTCACGTCAACTCGGAATTCGTCGAGCAGCTGGATCCGATGGAGCTCTCTTCCGTAAACGTGCTCTTGGATCGCATCGCCGCCCTGGGAGTCGCTACAGACTACGATTAGATTGGGCTTAAAACCGATCTAAGAGAGATTAACTCTCCCCAGGCTACCCACCACGTTGCTGTGGTAGAGGAACAACGAGGCAACTCTTCTTCTATATTAAAGGCCAGTTATGTCCAGATTCCCGATCCCTCCATGCCGGATTCCCGCGGAGGGATGGACGTCAATCAAGTACTGAACCTAAAGTCTGGCAGCGGAGCAGATTCGTTGGACAACATCCAGCAATCCAAGCTTCCAAATTCGGAAACTTTTCGGCCCTTGAGCCTCAGATTGGGCGGGGTTTCGAACTTAATTCCACCCGCCCACCCAAACACAAGCGATCTATCTCAAATCCGGCAAGAGCCCGCTGAAACAGTACATCATTACTGGGCCAAATTCCTCCTGGTTATGGACAGGATAAAGGACTGCCATGAGGAGAGCGCAATCTCAATTTTCTATAACAATTGCACGGACAAGGGAATCATGAACGCCATAAGTCGTCGTGAAATTACACGCTTTGTCGACCTAGCGTCCATAGTACGAAAGTACTGTGCGATGGAGAGTACCTGGAAAACCGAAACCAATTTTTGGGACAATTCAGCTCCCAACACAACCCTAGTCCGAAATAAAAGGGTGCATCATGCTCAGGCACCTGGGACAAAAACCAAAAAGCAAAAACCCCCTAAAGGGCATGGAACCGTACTGGAGGGATGGCTCAGCGGACCCTGTAAAATCCATAGCACATAGGACGCCACTCCAACACATAGCCTTCGAGCATGTTGGATATTACGGCAGGTGGCCAAAAGTGGCGAAGAGCTTCTAGCCCCGGGGAACCAGCCCAATAGTACCAGTACGGTATTAGCAGTCTTCGAGACTTTCGCATCAAATAATATGCGGAAACGAACAATCCGCAGCCTCGCCGAAGTCTACCAAGTAGCAACAACAAATCCATGGAGCGACACAGCTGTCACCTTCAACGCCATCGACGAACCTAAATTCCGAACAGCCCGAGCACCAGCCGCATTGGTCCTCAGTCCAATAGTGGACGGCTTTCGTCTTACCAAGGTACTCATGGATGGCGGCAGCGGATTAAACCTCATCTACAAGGAAACCCTACGAAAAATGGAAATAGACTGGAGCCGCATTGAGCCAAGCAGCACAACCTTTAGAGGAATAATCCCAAGTCGGGAAGCACGCTGCACAGGAAAAATTACACTTGATGTGGTGTTCGGCTCGTCGGACAATTACAGGTCCGAGGAGGTCACGTTCCAAGTGGCCCCGTTCAGCAGCGGATATCACGCTCTATTAGGACGAGAGGCATTCACAATTTTTCAAGCTATACCCCATTACGGGTACATGAAGCTTAAAATGCCCGGGCCCAATGGAATCATCACTCTTGTCAGTGATCCGGACATAGCACTCCGCGCCGAAAATAAGACAGCCGCACTAGCCTTAGAGGCACTATCCGAAGCCCTAGCGGCAGAGGAACTCACTGCGCTACGCTCCATGGTGAACAGGGACGATGTGATACTCGATAAGATATCCAAGTCCACCTCTTTTAAACCAGCGGACGAAATAGTCAAATTCCAAGTCCATCCAACGGACCCCACAAAGACGGCCTCCATTGGGGCACAATTAAACCCTGATGTAGACGCCGCACTACGAGAATTCCTTCCAGAAAATTGGGACATCTTTGCCTGGCACCCTTTAGATATGCCAGGAATCCCACGCAGGTTGGCAGAACACAGCTTGAACATCCTAAAAGGATTCAAGCCAGTCAAACAGGCTCTTCGGCAATTTTCCGAACCCAAAAGACAGGCAATGGGAGAGGAGCTAGCCAAACTATTAGAAGTCGGATTCATCAGAGACATAAAACATCCGGACTGGCTAGCGAACCTGGTAATGGTACCAAAAAAGGACAAATCCTGGCGCTTGTGCGTCGATTTTAAAGACCTTAACCTTTCCCCCTTCCCCACATCGATCAAATCATCGATGCTACCGCAGGGCACGATTCATTGTGCTTCCTCGACGCATACTCCGGATACCATCAAATCAAGATGGCAGAGACAGACCAAGCCGCAACGGCATTCATTACTCCATACGGACCATTCTACTTTAACACAATGCCCTTCGGGATCAAAAACGCCAGCGCAACATATCAGTGCATGATTCAGACATGTCTGGCAACCCAGATCAGCAAAACAGTGGAGGCATACGTAGACGATGTGGTTGTCAAGACCAAACACGTCGAAACTCTAGAAGACGATTTGAGGCTCACATTCGATAACCTCCGAGCATACGACATTAAGCTCAACCCGGAAAAATGCGTTTTCGGTGTACCAGCTGGAAAGCTCTCGGGCTTCATTGTATCCGGTAGTGGAATTGAAGCAAACCCAGCCAAGATCCGAGCTCTGTCATAGTTGGATATCCCAAAAGACCTCAAACAAATACAAAATTTGACTGGATGCGTGGCGGCTCTAAGCCGCTTCATCTCCCGCTTGGGAGAAAAGGCATTGCCCCTCTATCGCCTCCTCCGGCGCACCGAACACTTCGAATGGACGGATGCTGCCACGGCCGGACTCGAAGAAATAAAGGCCATATTGGCAACAAATCCGGTCCTGGCCGCGCCCAACTTGGGCGAACCAATGTTATTATACATCGCGGCAACACATCAAGTTGTAAGCGCGGTGCTCATCGTCGAACGAGAAACAGAAGGACACAAATTCCCTCTTCAAAAACCAGTGTACTACGTATCCACTGTCTTAACTCCATGCAAGTCCCGGTATCCACATTATTAAAAGATAGCGTACGCGATGTTCATGGCATCCCGGAAGCTGCGACACTACTTTCAAGAGTGTTCGATAACAGTGGCCTCCGAAGTACCTCTCAACGACATTATAAACAACCGCGACGCGACGGGCATGATTGCAAAATGGGCCATTGAGCTCCTACCATTCGACATAACCTACAAACCACGGCGAGCTATAAAGTCGCAAGTTTTGGCCGACTTCATCGCTGAATGGACCGCAGCCGAACTCCCTAAAGAGTATGGCGCATACTCCAATTGGATCATGCATTTCGACGGCTCCAAAATGTTGGCTGGCTTGGGGGCTGGCGTCGTCTTGACGTCCCCAACCAGAGACACAATCCAATATGTACTTCAGATAATGTACACGGACTCCAACAATGTAGCCGAATACGAGGCCCTCCTACATGGTCTCTGGATGGCAATCTCCATGGGCATTCAACGCCTAGAGGTCCGCGAGGATTCAAACCTCGCAATATCCCAAGTAAATAGAGACTTTGACGCCAAGGATCCGAAAATGGCAGCCTACCGCAACGCCTTCTTAAAAATGTCAGCTCGGTTCGAAGGACTTGAATTCCACCATGTAGCCCGGGATAATAACCAGGCGGCCGACGTGTTGGCACGCATCGGCGCAAAGCGCGACGCCGTCCCTCCCAACATCTTCCTGGAGCGGCTTTTTAAGCCATCCATATTATGGGAAGAGGAGTCCAGAGAACAACCTGGAACCAACCGCACCGCCCAACAATGAACATTCTGACACAATCGGTGGCTCAGCCAATGAAATAACACCTTCAGGCCATGAAATAATGGCAGTCATTGCCCCGTGGACGGAACCATTCCTAGCCTACTTAATCAGGCAGGAACTTCCCGAAGACCAAAACGAGGCCCGCTGCATAGTACGACGATCTAAAGCCTACAAGGTCCATGAGGGAGAGCTTTATAAGAAAAGCACAACCGGAGTCCTTCAAAGGTGCATCTCCGAAGAGGAAGGGCGAAATCTTCTGGCTGAAATTCACGCCGGACTCAGCAGGCACCACGCCGCAGCCCGGGCCCTTGTAGGCAAGGCCTTCCGTACAGGATTTTATTGGCCGACGGCCCGGGCAGATGCTCAGGACTTAGTCCAACGATGCGTCGGTTGCCAGCTCTTTGCTAATCAAAGCCACATGCCACCCACCGCCCTCAAAACTATACCCATCACCTAGCCGTTCGCGGTCTGGGGGCTTGACATGGTTGGACCCCTTAAAGGGGGAACCCACAAGCAAAAATACCTATTGGTCTCATGGTGGACAAATTCACCAAATGGATAGAGGCCAAGACAGTTAAAATGGCCGAATCTGGACCCGTGATAGACTTCATATCTGGGGTAGTACACCGTTATGGCGTCCCCCACAGCATCATCACTGATAACGGCATGAACTTCACGGCCAACGAGGTTAAACTCTGGTGCAAAAATATGGGCATCAAGCTCGACTACGCTTCAGTCTATCACCCTCAAACTAACGGTCAAGTCGAACGAGCAAATGGTCTAATCATGAGCGGCATCAAACCCAGGTTAGTGCGGTCCCTCACGGAATCTAACACGCACTGGGTGGAGGAGCTCGACTCTGTACTCTAGGGGCTGCGGACCACGCCAAACCGCACTACCGGATTCACACCATTCTTCATGGTATACGGCGCAGAGGCAGTCTTGCCCTGCGATATAATTCATGACTCACCTCGCGTGCGCATGTACGAGGAAAGAGAGGCCGAGCTGGATCGGCAGGACAGTTTGGACGCCTTGGAGGAGGAGCGCGACGTGGTGAAAGCTCGTTCTGCATTCTATCAGCAGCAGGCTCGAAGATATCAAAGCAGAGAAGTACGGGCCAAAACTTACAATGTTGGAGAACTAGTTCTACGCCTGCCGGACAAGAAAAAGGACAAACTCAAGCCCAAGTGGGAAGGTCCCTTCATCATCGATCAAGTCCTGACCGGCGGAGCATACCGTCTACGAAACGCATCGAACAACCGACTCGAGCCGAACCCATGGAACGCAGCCCGTTTCCAAAGATTCTACGCCTAGCGCCGGACTCAGAGTTCGTCTCCTTCCTCCGTCCACATTTTAAACTTTAGCTGTCTTTTGTTTCTCTCTTCCTTCCTCCTTTTTTCGTAAAGCCTTTGTGGGCTGATCTGTGCATTGTTCGCACACACTTGACGTGCTGCTCGCACTCATTATACCTGGGGGCTTCTTTAACAGAAGCTTATTTATACGGGCTTCATGCCCAACACATGCGTCACACTTCCGCATGTACCTTTTATTCACCATTATATGCATCGTATGACTTAAGTTTTGGCCAAGCTGGATTGCCTGGCTCCTGTGATTACCCCTATGTTCCCGATTGTTCGGCTAGGAGGTAAAGGGAGCACCTCTGCGATTGTTACTGCCGGGTCAGCCGGATGTGTACCTCAGACTGGGTGAAGCCGAAAGCTAGCGTTCTTAAGGGAATATTCGGTCGGTGACTTAAAAGATGATTTCTTACTTATTTATTTATCTGCCCCCAGATGCTTTTCTGCTCTTTTCGCAGTCCGGACATGCACCTTAGGGCATGCGTCCCAGGGAAAGGAACCCCTAACGGAACTATTCTCCCTGGAAGATGTTTCTTACTAACCATGTAATATAACATAACTAGTTGGGCACTTGTCTGATAAAGCACTAATGACCCCTACGCCTGGTCTCCATGCATGCCCCGATTTTTTCATAACCGTGAGGGTATTCGGACACACTCCGGACTGTCGGGTCCCGAGGTTGAAGTGAAAAGGTCCGCAAAGACAAACGATCTACAATCCGGCTAGAAGGCATTTTACATGTCATTTTAAAATTACATCGTCAAATTGACTGATTGTACTCCTCTTCAATCCCACCTAACAGGCTGTCTAGTTTACAGTCCCGTTGGGAATACTTCGCGGCCAACTCTACTTGGCCGTACACTAAGCTCACAGGGATCTCCTTCCCATCAGGCCCCACAGGTCCGACCTCGGCCATGTGGTTTGGATCAGCCTTCGTGTACCGTGTCTTCACCATGCCCCAGGCCTCCCTGGCGCCTTGACGGCAGGCCGATATCTTCCACAGACGGAAGCGCTTTTGTGCTCCCTGAAGCTTCTCCGCAAGCCCTCCAAGACCCTCGGGTAGGGAGACGGACGGCCATAAGACCTGGACGATGCCGCTCATCGCTTGCCAAACACGTTCGTGCAGTTGCAGCAGCTCGGGAAGTAGGTCACCCGTCGAACCGGGGATTTCCTCCGCAGGACGACCTGTGAGCACACCTACAGACACATTTCTGTCAATCGACTTCCTCGCCGAACTCTTCTTTTCAAAAGAGTTTGCTCAAGCACTTACTGTAAATGCCGCGACGAAGCCGCCGACTCTCCTTCATGGAGTCAGACAGCTGGACCCGAACATCTTTCAGTTCTTCGCCCAGCTGGGTGTTGGCATCTTGGAGTTTGTTCCTCTCCTGCTGCACCCTCATAAGCACCTTTTCGCCAGCCTTCAACTGGCGCAGTAGATGTTGCTTGTCCGGATCTAGTCCGGCACCATCTGCGATATTATTGTCAGACTTATACACACGCCGCACTTCATAAACTACTTATCTTTTTGAAATATATATTACCATAGGGGGTCTCTGTGGCTCCCCTGCGGCGTCTAGTGCGGCCTCAACTTGGCCTTGCACTCTTGAAGCTCCTGGGACAGGTGGGTATTCTTCTCCGTAAGATCCTGCATAACAAATGATCCTTAAATCAGTTATTCTAACTATTTTAAGTCTCGGGGGCTACTGGCATATATAACTATTAAAATTCCTCACCCGTATGTCTTTCACATATTGCTCTGTGGCTCTAGTTAAACCATCTTGAGCGGCACGGAGGTGCGCGTCTCCCGCATTAAAGGCATTCAACGCCTTCGGGGAGAAACACGCGTCACGAAGAACTGTCCGGCGACGCCTGTGATTCATGGCACTCTCCACCTCAGACCTGGTGGCGGACAGCCTGTCGGCATCCTCCGTTGGAGGAGCATCCGGCTCACGCCTTGTGTTCGCCTCCCCCTCCGGACCAGGCGTTGGATCTTGGCTGGCGGAGGCTTGGTTGGCAACCTCTCCGGGCACAGTCCGGCGAGCGCTCTTTCTCCTGGAAAAGTCATGAGCGTTAATATAGCTCCCAGGAATCTTTCCCTTCAATATGGTGGCGTGCCATACCGTTGCGGCGACGTTTCAATTCACGCCGCACTCCTCTTCCGCCTGCTAGGCCGAACTGACCCTTGTTGGTCAGCCGCCGCGGGTTCGGCTTCCCGCCTTGAAGGCACCTCCTGCGAGGCACCGTTGGTATACGGTGGTCAGAAATAAGGATGGATGAGTAATAATGTCAGGACTATGGTCACAGTTACCTGGGAAGCTGGAGATAAACCGGGGTAGTTGGCCGTAATGGCGACCAAAGCATTGTCCATGCTAAGTAGGTGGAACACCCCATCGATCAGCTCCACCTCTATGTTCGGATCCTCTTCGGAGGCCGGATCAAAGGATCATCCCGGATCCTCGGGCTGTGGAGTCAGGTTGTGTATGCCCTCTACGTCCCGGCGCAGTTCCTGCGTCGAAATCACAAAGTAAGACACTTAACTCTGGAAATACGGATGGGATAGATAAACGTCCACTTACCCAGCTCCGAGGGTTATTCATGGAGAATCCATTCAATGGACTCGCGTGGAGGAAGTGCTCTTTCTCCCCCTTGTACAAGCCGGACAGGATCTTCACCAGATCGGCAACCAATCCCGGTCCCTTGCGGCCATGACGGGTGGCGTCATTCTCCCCGTTGAAGTCCCACATGGGGTGGCCCCTATATTGGAGCGGCTGCACCCCTCGCATGATGCACGTGGACATGACTCCAATCATGGTCAATCCGGAACGAGCCAGTAACCTTATCCGGCCCATCAGATATTGGACGCTCCTATCATTCTCCCGTTGAGGGCTCCGCAGGCGCCAACTCAGGCGTTTCTTCAAAGGAGCGTTGCTGAACTCCGGGAGGCTGATCCGAACTGGGTCCGGCAGTGGGGCGTCTTCCATATAAAACCATTCCGAATGCCAGTCTTCGGACGCCTTCTTCGGGGTTCCGGATAGGTATCCGGTCCCGGCGATGCGCCATATTTTGGCTCCGCCCACTTGATATATCGACCCCTCGTGAGAACGGGGTACGAGGCAAAACAATCTCTTCCACAGCGCAAAATGGGCCTCGATGCCCAAGAACAGCTCGCAAAGGGCTACAAAGCCCGCGATATGCAAGATGGAGGCAGGTGTAAGGTGGTGAAGCTGGAGCCCGTAGAACTCCAGGAGCCCCCGGAGAAACGGATGTATAGGAAATCCGAGTCCCCTTATTAGATAAGGGACGAAGCATACCCGCTCTCCTTTGGAGGGATTGGGGGCGCTCTCCGCCTACTTTCCACCTTTGTAGGTGGCCAGTCCGGCTCGAACCGGAACCATGAAGGCTGGGGGAAGGTATCCCTCCGCTTGGAGCGTCACTAGCTCGCTGTGCGGGACTGAACATCTCCTCCAATCTCCTGGCTAAGGGCTGGGAGCGCGAGAGGAGGAGCCGCGTCGACTGTCCATGATGGAGGGGATTTTTGTCAGAGGCGCTTCGATGAGTACTCGCGGAAGGAGGATGGTGTGATTCGGATCTAGATCCTTGCCTCTCTTATAGGCAGCTTATTCGCGCAGCTAGGGGGTAAAATGTAAAAATACCCTGGCTTTTCGCATTCATATGACACGTGGGAGAGGGCCATTATTGGACGTGGAAGCCAAGGAGCACAACATTTATAAGGAAGCCGGACATTATTCAGCAAGCACATGGAATTTGGAGGAGAACCCGCCTTGCAACGCCGAAGACAATATACGCGCCGGACTCATCGTTATTGAAGCCTGGTTTGGGGGCTACTGAGGGAGTCCTGGACTGGGGGGTGTCCGGATAGCCGAACTATCATCACTGGCCGGACTCCAAGACTATGAAGATACAAGATTGAAGACTTCGTCCCGTGTCCGGAGGGGACTTTCCTTGGCGTGGAAGGCAAGCTTGGCAATACGGATATGTAGATCTCCTACCATTGTAACTGACTCTGTGTAACCCTAGCCCTCTTCGATGTCTATATAAACCGGAGGGTTTTAGTCCATAGGACGAACAACAATAATACCATAGGCTAGCTTCTAGGGTTTAGCCTCCTTGATCTCGTGGTAGATCCACTCTTGTACTACCCATATCATCAATATCAATCAAGAAGGAGTAGGGTTTTACCTCCATCGAGAGGGCCCGAACCTGGGTAAAAACATCGTGTCCCTTGTCTCCTGTTACCATCCGCCTAGACGCATAGTTCGGGACCCCCTACCCGAGATCCGCCGGTTTTGACACCGACACCATCCTTGCCCTCGATGATTTGTGCTATCATCGACCACCTTATTGCCTTCTGTTCAACACAAACTTGTTCGTGTTTTGTGTATTCCTTGAGATCCTTGCTATCCAGCATTTGTTCTCCTTTACCTTGGAGTATTACCATCTTTTATGTCAAGAATGTCGTGAGAATTTCACCACCTCTTGAGAATTCTTGATACAGGTGATACCTTCTGCCATATGCGTTCATTCCTTGGTCCCCATGTTATTTCTAAACTGGAAAACCGAGAATCGAACTATGATGTGTGACTTCAAAACTTCTAGCAACCCTATTGCTTTGAAGTTAATGGTCGACCGTTCATTCTTAGACTATTGATTATTGAATCACCATTCTAACATTGATCATGCTACCTAATGCCATATTTCGGGCGCACCTTTCAACCAATATTTAATTGTGTATGTTTTCCTCGAGCATACCTCAATTATATCATTTGATCTGACTAATGTTGTCTCCTTGTTCACATAATTGTGAAATTTATCTGTTGGAAATCTCGATGAATCGTCGCTGAGTTCATCAGCTACCACCTTATACCTTCATTGGTTTAATGATGAAGTATTGTTTCAGGAACCCGCTCCCATAGTTCATTTCCCGAGAATCTTGCAATGTCATTTCGTCAATTTGTGTTGCACCTTTTCTTCTCGGACATCCTGAGTCTGAGCTATCCTGACACCAATCAGAACTGAATCTCGGTCTGGTATGATGGTCGGAACATATTTCCAAGAGATATACACTGGTCTTTATGTGACCCGGTAAGGTGATGTCGTGCCTAGCACACCTGGCCGGAGGCCCTGTTGTTATAGATTCCTTTTCAGCAAGGTTATCCATTCTTCCATGAGAAATTATAGGACTTATTTTATAAGTTGCTCCTGATGAATCATTTGCGTATCCAAAGTCCGACCTTTGCTTGAAGACCATGTCAATGCTATCTCGAAGCATGTATGTGGTACTCCTATCATCAATAAGAACACTCGAAGCACAGTGTTAAATTTTCTTAATCAAATTATCCAAACATCGTTGTATGGGTAATGTCATGAAATTTCTCTTCCCTTTCGTAAAGCGTTTTCTACATTATATCCTGTCATGGATATCATGCTCTGCGTGTCCTTGGGAAGGATATCCCCCTGAAATATGTGTTTAAACGCATTTTCCTTTCCATTATTTTGTTTAACCTTTCTTGTAATCTACTTAACTGAGCAGTGATAATTCCCTGCTTAGGTAAGCACCTCGTTGTACCACTCTGTCAGTAAGAACCTGTTACATTTGTCAATAGCATTCCGGTAACCATCGATGGACGAGAACTCTGCCTATTGGTCCGCCTCGTTCAACGAGCAGGAAAAGGGTTCTCTTTGTCCCTCGCACTTGGTATCGATGTTGTTGCCGACATAACTGACAGGCTACCCTCTGACATGCCTTGCTATCGTGACCGTGCAAGATGTCAGCCCCCTTTCTACTTTCAACCCACATGGTGGGGCCATAACCCACAGTTCCACAGGATCGAAACCTGACTCTCCTGTACACCCTATTGTCAAAGTTATTCCTCGTCCGTGGCCTCGGAGGTAATTCACGAGCCACCTTCAAGTCTGATATCAGACACAATACTTATTCCCGTTGCTTTGAACCCCTTTCACGCCCTGTAACAGGCATCGAACATTCCTGCCCGCTTGAAACTTTCCATGATACCGCCTTACTTTGCTCTCGATATTTTCTAAGTGTCAATTTGAGTGTTACTTTCCGCCACCTTCCCCGATGTTATCGACTAGATAGTCAGCCTTACAGAGGTTTGTTCCCCTGGAATACCCCCTTATTCTTTCGTAAGTACGATGGAGTTCCTGAAGAAAGGACGCTGACATCATCATGGTGACTTGAAGCAGAGAAATGAAGGCATCAACGAAAGGGAACAACCTCTTCGAAAGAGCAACCAAAGACGAGAAGATCCGTTAGACTTTCGTAACCAGAACTCCCCCCCCCCTTACACCCCTCTTAAATCTCAGGACGAGATATCTTGTAGTGGAGGAGAATTGTGACACCCGGATATTTAAGCTACAGTGAACCTCCGCTAATGATGCCACGTCGCCTCGGTTACTCTTGTTAGTCTCGCGTTAGTTCGAAACCGATTCAAATTCAAATTTGAATTAAAGTCAAACGATAAAAGTTTTCGAACATAAAAACTAAAATGTGCTAAATGTGACCAATAAATCCTTAGTAATAATGGTGGAGAACCCACATTTTTATAAAATAATTAAAGACACTAAAATAATAAAAATAGTGGCTAAATAACATTTTAATTGCTCTTTAAATTATAAAAATATTAAGTTAACTTATTTGAGTCAAAATCAGGTTGGGTAGTGGCCTATATTTGTTAATACTAATTTAGGTACAACTAAGGTATTTTATAAAACTAAGGTATTTAAAACATAAAGTTAAAACAGAAAAGAAAATAAATAAAAGAAAAGACAAAATAAAATAAAAAGGAGACAAGGACTCCCCTGGATCCCCCTGGCCCAACTGGGCATGGCCCAGCCAGGCCGGCCCACGCCTCTGGCCGACATAGGCCTCCCCCACTCCCCCGAAACCCTAACCCCCTCCCCACTTGCTCCCACTACCCCCGTTTCCCCCGATCCAGTTCTAGATCGGGATCGATCCCCATCGATCCTCGCCCGAGGCAACCGCACCCCCCGACCCCGCCGACGCCCATGCCGGGCGCCGCCCTGCCGCACCTCGCCGGCGCCCCGGTGCCCGCTGTCGTCGCTGGACCAACTGCGCCTCTCCTTCACGGGATCGACCGCACCGCTCGAGCCCCCTGCGAACCATCGCCGGACGCCATCGCCGCGGTCCTCTCCGTTGCCGGCGCTCCCCGTCCACCTCGCCGATGCCGCCTCGTCGGACCTCCCCGACTCTTCCTCGCGCCCGCTGCCATTGCCCTACGGCCCCAGTGAGCCCCGCCTCTCTTTCCCATGCTCAACGCGCACTTGCATCGCTCGCGCCTGCGATCACCGCGTCCGCGGCTGTGCTCCGGCCGGCGCCCGTTGCTGCGGACTCGCTGGTCCGCACGCTCGCAGCCGCCCCCCGTTGCTCCCGTTGCCGACCCGCGCGCCTCGGCGCTCACTCGCCGTCGCCAGCGCCTCTGGCCGTGCCCGGCTACGCCCGCCGCGGCTCCCGCCCCGCTCCAGCCGGCCGGCCTAGCCACGGCCGGACCACCCATGTTGGCTGCCCGGCTCCGCTCCGCCCCGGCACCCCACGCATGTTAGCCCCCGCGCCCCTACCCGCTAAGGCCCTCGGGCCTATGTCAGCCGGGCCACCCCTAGAACGTTTATATAAAAAAAGAAAATAATAATAATTAAAATATTTAATTAACTAATTAACTTAATTAATGTTGTTTAATTAACCTAATCATTTTATTAAACTAATTAACCATGCTTAATTAACCTGCTAATTAGTCTAACTATTGTTAATTAGTTAACAGACATTGACGAACGGGCCCCATCTGTCAGGTTGACCAGGTCAATGGTCAACGTTGACTGCCGACGTCATGCTGACATCATGCTTGCGTCATAATAGTATTTTCAAATTAAATTAAATATGTTATTTCTAGAAATTGATAAAATCTATAAAAATTCATATAAAATAATCTGTAACTCGGATGAAAATACTTTGTACATGAAAGTTGCTCAGAACGACGAGACGAATCCGGATATGCAACCCGTTCGCCCGCCACACATCCCTAGCATAGCAAACCTGCAAACTTCCCCCTCCGGTTCATCTGTCTGAAAACGCGAAACACCGGGAATACTTTCCCGGATGTTTTCCCCCTTCGCCGGTATCACCTACTACCGCGTTAGGGCACACCTAGCACCGCTCATTGTCACGTCACGCATCGTCATGCTTATGTTTGCATTGTATTTATTATTTCTTCCCCCTCTTCTCTCCGGTAGACTACGAGACCGACGCTCCTGCTGCCCCGTTCGACTACGGAGTTGACGACCCCTCCTTGCCAGAGCAACCAGGCAAGCCCCCCCCCCCTTGATCACCAGATATCGCCTATTCTTCTCTATACTACTTGCATTAGAGTAGTGTAGCATGTTACTATTCGGTTACTCCTATTTTGTTGCATAGCCTGTCATTGTTGCTACAGTCGTTGATACCTTACCCGCAATCCTAAATGCTTAGTATAGGATGCTAGTTTATCATCATTGGCCCTACATTCTTGTCAGTCTGCCTTGCTATACTATCGGGCCGTGATCACTTGGGAGGTGATCACGGGTATATACTATACATATATACATACTATACAGATGGTGACTAAAGTCGGGTTGGCTCGTTGAGTACCCGCAAGTGATTCCGATGTGGGGTCTGAAAGGACAGGTGGCTCCATCCCGGTAGAGGTGGGCCTGGGTTCCCGACGGCCCCCGACTGTTACTATGTGGTGGAGTGACAGGGCAGGTTGAGACCACCTAGGCGAAAGGTGGGCCTGACCCTGGTCGGCGTTCGCGGTTACTTCATAATAACACGCTTAACGAGATCTTGGTATTTGATCTGAGTCTGGCCACTAGCCTATATGCACTAACCAACTACGCGGGAAAGATATGGGCACTCGATGTCGTGGTATCAGCCGAAGCCTTCTTGGCGTCAGCGACGGAGCGGCACGCGCCAGATTGGACCACGTAACGTGACTTCCTTTGTAATAGAGGTTGCTAGGTCTGATTCTGGCCGCCCTCGCAACGTGCAGGTGTGCAATGGGCGATGGGCCCAGACCCCTGCGCGCAAAGGATTTAGACCGGCGTGCTGACCTCTCTGTTGTGCCTAGGTGGAGCTGCGACGTGTTGATCTTTCGAGGCCGGGCATGACCCAGGAAAGTGTGTCCGGCCAAATGGGATTGAGCGTGTTGGGAAATGTGGTGCACCCCTGCAGGGAAGTTTATCTATTCGAATAGCCGTGTCCCTCGGTAAAAGGACGACCCGGAGTTGTACCTTGACCTTATGACAACTAGAACTGGATACTTAATAAAATACACCCAGACAAGTTCCATAGACAACCCGGTGATCGCTTTTCCCCAGGGCGACGGGGGGAGGATCGCCGGGTAGGATTATGCTATGCGATGCTACTTGGAGACTTCAGTCTACTCTCTTCTACATGCTGCAAGACGGAGGCTGCCAGAAACATAGTCTTCGACAGGATTAGTTATCCCCCTCTTATTCTGGCATTCTGCAGTTCAGTCCACTGATATGGCCCTTTACACATATACCCATGCATATGTAGTGTAGCTCCTTGCTTGCGAGTACTTTGGATGAGTACTCACGGTTGCTTTTCTCCCCCTTTTCCCCCTTTCCCTTCTACCTGGTTGCCGCAACCAGATGCTGGAGCCCAGGAGCCATACGCCACCGTCGATGATGACTCCTACTACACCGGAGGTGCCTACTACTACGTGCAGCCCGCTGACGACGACCAGGAGTAGTTTAGGAGGATCCCAGGCAGGAGGCCTGCGCCTCTTTCGATCTGTATCCCAGTTTGTGCTAGCCATCTTATGGCAACTTGTTTAACTTATGTCTGTACTCAGATATTGTTGCTTCCGCTGACTCGTCTATGATCGAGCACTTGTATTTGAGCCCTCAAGGCCCCTGGCTTGTATTATGATGCTTGTATGACTTAATTTTTTTTGTAGAGTTGTGTTGTGATATCTTTCCGTGAGTCCCTGATCTTGATCGTACATGTTTGCGTGTATGATTAGTGTACGATTGAATTGGGGGCGTCACAATGGCACACTGAACTATCGAGTAGTAATCAATCCGCATTTGCCAGGCGTTCACAACGTCTAGATTAGCGGGAGTGGGTGGGTAACCTAGTGGTGCATCAAAGACATAATTCTTCTTTGCAACAATGAGGATAATCCTCAAGTTACGAACCCAGTCTGTGTATTTGCTACCATCATCTTTCAACTTAGCTTTCTCTAGGAACGCATTAAAATTCAAGGGAACGGTAGCACGAGCCATTGATCTACAGTATAGATATGCAAAAACTATTAAGACTAAGTTCATGATAAATTTAGTTCAAATAATCAAATTACTAATGAACTCCCACTTAAATCAACATCCCTCAAGTTGTATAAGTGATACATGCTCCAAATCAACTAACCTATGTCCGATCATTACGTGAGATATGGTAGTCTTCAAAGGTGAACATCTCTATGTTGATCATATCTACTATATGACTCATGTTCGACCTTTCGGTCTCCAGTGTTCCGAGACCATGTCTGTACATGCTAGGCTCATCAAGTTTAACCCAAGTATTCTACATGTGCAAAACTGGCTTACACCAGTTGTATGTGAACGTAGAGTCTATCACACCCGATCATCACGAGGTGCTTCGAAACAACGAACTTTGGCAATGGTCCATATTGATACGTCTCCAACGTATCTATATTTTTTGATTGTTCCATGCTATTATATTACCCATTTTGGGTGTTTATGGGCTTTACTTTACACTTTTATATCATTTTTGGGACTAACCTACTAACCGGAGGCCCAGCCCGAATTGCTGTTTTTTTGCCTGTTTCAGTGTTTCGAAGAAAAGGAATATCAAACGGAGTCCAAACAGAATGAAACCTTCGGGATAGATCTTTTTGGAACAAACGTAATCTAGAGGACTTGGAGTGGAAGTCAAGAAACAAAGGAGGCAGCCACGAGGGTGCCCGGCGCACCCCCTACAGGTGGGCGCGCCCTCCACCCTCGTGGCCCCCTCGAGCGTCCACCAACCTACTTCTTCCTCCTACATATACCCATGTACCTCGAAAACATCAGAAGCGACCACGAAAATCTAATTCCACCGCCGTAACCTTCTGTATCCACGAGATCCCATCTTGGAGCCTTCGCCGCCGCTCCGCCGGAGGGGGAATCGACCATGGAGGGCCTCTACATCATCTCCAAGGCCTCTCCGATGAGTTGTGAGTAGTTTACCACAGACCTTCACGTCCATAGTTATTAGCTATATGGCTTCTTCTTTCTCTTTGAATCTCAATACAAAGTTCTCCTTGATCTTCTTGGAGATCTATTCGATGTAACTCTTTTTGCGGTGTGTTTGTCGAGATCCGATGAATTGTGGGTTTATGATCAAGTTTATCTATGAGAAATATTTGAATCTCCTCTGAATTCTTTTATGTGTGATTAAGTTATCTTTGCAAGTCTCTTCGAATTATCAGTTTGGTTTGGCCTACTAGATTGATCTTTCTTGCAATGGGAGAAGTGCTTAGCTTTGGGTTCAATCTTGTGGTGTCCTTTCCCAATGACAGCAGGGGCAGCAAGGCACGTATTTTGTTGTTGCCATCAAGGATAAAAAGATGGGGTTTATATCATATTGCATGAGTTTATCCCTCTACATCATGTCATCTTTCTTAATGCGTTACTCTGTTCTTTATGAACTTAATACTCTAGATGCATACTGGATAGTGGTCGATGTGTGGAGTAATAGTAGTAGATGCAGGCAGGAGTTGGTCTACTTGTCACGGACGTGATGCCTATATACATGACCATGCCTAGATAATCTCATAATTATTCGCTTTTCTATTAATTGCTCGACAGTAATTTGTTCACCCACCGTAATACTTATGCTATCTTGAGAGAATCCACTAGTGAAACCTATGGCCCCCGGGTCTATCTCTTATCGTATAAGCTTTCAATCTACTTTTATTTTCATCTTTACTTTTCCAATCTATATTATAAATACCAAAAATACAATTATCTTATCATATTATCTCTATCAGATCTCACTTTTGCAAGTGGCCGTGAAGGGAGTGACAACCCCTTTATTGCGTTGGTTGCGAGTTCTTGTTTGTTTGTGTAGGTGCGTGGGACTTCTGAGGAGCCTCCTACTGGATTGATACCTTGGTTCTCAAAAACTCAGGGACATACTTACGCTACTATTGTTGTATCACCCTTTCTTCTTCAAGGAAAACCAACGCAAGGTCAAGACATAGCAAGAAGGATTTCTGGTGCCATTGTCGGGGAGGTCTTTGCTCAAGTCAAGACATGCCAAGTACCAATCACAAACTCATCTCCCTTGCACTTCCATTATTTGCCATTTGCCTCTCGTTTTCCTCTCCCCCACTTCACCCTTGCCGTTTTATACGCCCTATCTTTCTCAATCTCCTCTCTCTTTCGCTTACCTTTTTGTTTGCTCATGTGTTAGATCGTTTACCTCGTTATCATGGCTAGTCCCTTATCCGCTCCTATGTCTCCCGAGTTTGAAGTTCTTCACTTGAAGCAAAGGTAAGGAGAAAAATTAAAAGACACTTGGTATAGGATGATGGAATCTTATCGTAATTGCACCCTAGAGGTGAATTTTAGAATTCTACTTTGCAATTTTTATGTTGGGCTAAATATGTCCCATAGACAACTCTTGGATTGCATTGTCAAAGGAAATTTTATTCAAATTGATCCTAGTATTGTGCATGAATTTATAGAGGAAATAATGGGAACACTACCTCAAAAAGGGGGACCACATCCTACCCAAGAAGAAACACAAGTGTTGAAAAGATTTGCGAAGTAACAAAAATCTTGCAAAAGTCTCTTGAACCTCTTAAGAGTGTTAGTGGAAATCTTCACCGCATGAATATGTTAATTACCCTTTGCAATAAGCGGTCGAATTCTTTAGATCTAAAAATTTTCGAGTATGAAGGGAAACGTAAAGAACCTCCCAGATTCGAGCATGACTCCGCTAAAAAACTGAAAATCAAAGATGGCACTACTTAGATCTATCCTCGCTTTTATGCCAAGCTAGGGGCGTTAAACGATAGCGCTAGTTGGGAGGCAACCCAGTTTTATTTTAGTTTTTCTTGTTTTTGCTTATGTTTAGTAATAAATTTTGCATCTACCTTCTGTTTAGATGTGTTTTCATGTTTTAATTAGTGTTTGTGCCAAGTAGAACCTATAGGATAACCTGTGGTAATAGTTAATTTGATTCTGCTGAAAAACAGAAGCTTTGCGCGCACGAAAATAATTTTAGTAATTCACAGATATGTGCTTTTGCGTTGATTCTTTTTGATGTAGATCAATAGAAAAATTTCCCAGGACTTCATATTTTGGTAGGATTTATAGAATTCCATAAGTATTCTAAAGTTACAGATTTCTACAGACTGTTCTATTTTTGACAGATTCTGTTTTTGTGTGTTGTTTGCTTATTTGATGCATCTATGGCTAGTATGTAGGGTATGAACCATAGAGAAGTTGGAATACAGTAGGTTTAACACCAATATAAATAAAGAACGAGTTTATTACAGTATCTTATGTGGTGGTTTTTCTTTCTTGCACTGACGGAGCTTATGAGATTTTCTGTTGAGTTTTGTGTTGTGAAGTTTTCAAGTTTTGGGTAAACATTTGATGGACTATGGAATAAGGAGTGGCAAGAGTCTAAGCTTGGGGATGCCCATGGCACCCCAAGATATTCAAGGATAACCAAAAGCCTAAGCTTGGGGATGCCCCGGAAGGCATCCCCTCTTTCATCTTCGTCTATCGGTAACTTTACTTGGAGCTATATTTTTATTCGCCACATGATATGTGTTTTGCTTGGAGCGTCTTGTATGATATCAGTCTTTGCCTTTTAGTTTACCATAATCATCCTTGCTGTACACACCTTTTGGGAGAAACCCACTTGATTGGAATTTATTAGAATACTCTATGTGCTTCACTTATATCTTTTGAGCTAGATAGTTTTGCTCAGGGCCGGGCCGGCAAAATCATGGGCCCTGTGCGAAACTAAAAAATGGGGCCCTATATTGAAAAAAGAACTAACAAGCAATGATAATGTACATATATATCGTAGAAAAAAATTATAATGTACTCCTGCCGTAAACTCATATAAGAGCGTTCACTACTTTAATGATTTAAATGCTCTTACATTAATTTACGGAGGAATATATAATATATGTCTTACATAACAATTGGAGATATAAAAAAGTCGTACCTATCCAACTCCTTGTTGCTATTTATTTGAACATCCTCATTTTTTAGTATTCTTTGAGCACCTGGAGGCTAGGGATCAATCCAAATTGAAAGAGAGGAGGCGAGGAAGGCAAGTAGGCAGCGGACGGTCGCCCTGTGATCTGATCGATCTAATCACCAGGGACGGGGCGACCAGGAACTAGGGACGGGGCGACGAGACGCCCCACAATCGAGAGTTTTCACTTTTCACGATTCTGATCTAGCGATCCCCGATCACTGTAGCGATCGAGTTTTCTTTTTACGGAAACCCGTAGCGATCGAGTAGGAGGAGTCAAGGAGATCACGCTCGTCGCTCGATGCCTAGTCACCTCGACTCTAGGTCTCTATCCCACTCCAGCGGCCCAGTACCGTTTTTTGTTTTTAATACTAGGCCTATATGGAAAAATTCGGCCCCCTAGATTTTTGGGCCCTGTGCGGGCCGCACATTTTGTACCACCGTGGGCCCGGCCCTAGTTTTGCTCTAGTGCTTCACTTATATCTTTTAGAGGACGACGGTGGCTTGATTTTGTAGAAATTGTTAATCTCTCATGCTTCACTTATATTATTTTGAGAGTCTCTTAGAACAACATGGTATTTGCTATGGTTATAAAATTGGTCATAGAATGATGGGCATCCAAGTTGGGTATAATAAAAACTATCATAGGAAGTGAATTGGATGCTATGATCAATTTGATACTTGATAATTGTTTTGAGATATGGAGGTAGTGATATTAGAGTCATGCTAGTTGGGTGATTATGAATTTAAAGAATGCTTGTGTTGAAATTGGCAAGTCCCTTAGCATGCACGTATGGTAAAAGTTGTGTAACAAATTTGAAACATGAGGTGTTATTAGATTGTGCATCCTTATGAGTGGCGGTCGGGGACGAGCGATGGTCTTTTCCTACCAATCTATCCCCCTAGGAGCATGCGCGTAGTGCTTGGTTTTTGATGACTTGAAGATTTTTGCAATAAGTATATGGGTTCTTTTTGACTAATGTTGAGTCCATGGATTATACGCACTCTTACCCTTCCATCATTGCTAGCCTCTTCGGTACCGTGCATTGCCCTTTCTCATCTTGAGAGTTGGTGCAACCTTCGCCGGTGCATCCAAACCCCGTGATACAATATGCTCTATCACACATAAACCTCCTTATATCTTCCTCAAAACATCCACCATACCTACCTATTATGGCATTTTCATAGCCATTCCGAGATATATTGCCATGCAACTTTCCACCGTTCCGTTCATCATCATGACACACATCAT
This sequence comes from Triticum dicoccoides, assembly GCF_002162155.2. Lineage (NCBI taxonomy): Eukaryota > Viridiplantae > Streptophyta > Magnoliopsida > Poales > Poaceae > Triticum > Triticum dicoccoides. The sequence goes on along the minus strand of NC_041381.1, from coordinate 320,363,987 downwards.
CATTGTCATATTGCCTTGCATGATCATGTAGTTGACATCGTATTTGTGGCAAAGCCACCATGCATAATTTTTCATACATGTCATTCTTGATTCATTGCCCATCCCGGTACACCACCGGAGGCATTCATATAGAGTCATATCTTGTTCTAGTATTGAGTTGTAATTCATGAGTTGTAAATAAATAGAAGTGTGATGATCATCATTATTAGAGCATTGTCCCCAAATAAAAAAGAAAGGCGAAAAAAGAAAAAAAAGAAAGGCCAAATAAAAAAAGGCCAAATAAAAAAGGAAAGGCCCAATATATATATATATATATATATATATAAAGGAAAGGCCCAATATATATATATATATAAGGGGGCAATGTTTTTATCTTTTTCCACACTTGTGCTTCAAAGTAGCACCATGTTCTTCATATAGAAAGTCTTTCATGTTGTCACTTTCATATACTAGTGGGGATTTTTTCATTATAGAACTTGGCTTGTATATTCCTACGATGGGCTTCCTCAAAATGCCCTAGGTCTTCGTGAGCAAGCAAGTTGGATGCACACCCACTAGTTTCTTTTGTCGAGCTTTCATACATTTATAGCTCTAGTGCATCCGTTGCATAGCAATCCCTACTCCTCATGTCGACATCAATTGATGGGCATCTCCATAGCCCGTTGATTATCCTCGTCAATGTGAGACTTTCTCTTTTTTTGTTTTCTCCACACAATCTCCATCATCATATTCTTTTCCACCCATAGTGCTATATCCATGGCTCACGCTCATGTATTGCGTGAAAGTTGAAAAAGTTTGAGATTATTTAAGTACGAAACAATTGCTTGGCTTGTCATCAAGGGTGTGCAAGATAGGAGCATTTTTGTGTGACTAAAATGATGCATAGCTTAACTATATGATTTTGCAGGGATGAACTTTCTTTAGCCATGTTATTTTGAGAAGACATGATTGCTTTGATTAGTATGCTTGAAGTATTACTATTTCTTATGTCAATATGAACTTTTATTTTGAATCATTTGGATCTGAACATTCATGCCACAATAAATAAAATTACATTGAGAATTATGCTAGGTAGCATTCCACATCAAGAATTCTGTTTTTATCATTACCTACTCGAGGACAAGCAGGAATTAAGCTTGGGGATGCTTGATACGTCTCCAACTTATCTATAATTTTTTATTGTTCCATGCTATTATATTACCCGTTTTGGATGTTTATGGGCTTTACTTTACACTTTTATATCATTTTTGGGACTAACCTACTAACCGGAGGCCCAGCCCGAATTGCTGTTTTTTTTTGCCTATTTCAGTGTTTCGAAGAAAAGGAATATCAAACGGAGTCCAAAAGGAATGAAACCTTCGGGAGCGAACTTTTTGGAACAAACGTGATCCAGAGGACTTGGAGTGGAAGTCAAGAAACAAAGGAGGCGGCCACGAGGGTGCCCGGCGCGCCCCCTACAGGTGGGCGCGCCCCCCACCCTCATGGGCCCCTCGAGAGTCCACTGACCTACTTCTTCCTCCTACATATACACATGTACCCCGAAAACATCAGAAGCGACCACGAAAACCTAATTCCACCGCCGTAACCTTCTATATCCACGAGATCCCATCTTGGAGCCTTCGTCGGTGCTCCGCCGGAGAGGGAATCGACCATGGAGGGCCTCTACATCATCTCCAAGGCCTCTTCGATGAGTTGTGAGTAGTTTACCACAGACCTTCGGGTCCATAGTTATTAGCTAGATGGCTTCTTCTCTCTCTTTGAATCTCAATACAAAGTTCTCCTTGATCTTCTTGGAGATCTATTCGATGTAACTCTTTTTGCGGTGTGTTTGTCAAGATCCGATGAATTGTGGGTTGATGATCAAGTTTATCTATGAGAAATATTTGAATCTCCTCTGAATTCTTTTATGTGTGATTAAGTTATCTTTGCAAGTCTCTTCGAATTATCAGTTTGGTTTGGCCTACTAGATTGATCTTTCTTGGAATGGGAGAAGTGCTTAGCTTTGGGTTCAATCTTGTGGTGTCCTTTCCCAGTGACAGCAGGGGCAGCAAGGCACGTATTTTGTTGTTGCCATCGAGGATAAAAAGATGGGGTTTATATCATATTGCATGAGTTTATCCCTCTACATCATGTCATCTTTCTTAATGCGTTACTCTGTTCTTTATGAACTTAATACTCTAGATGCATGCTGGATAGCGGTCGATGTGTGGAGTAATAGTTATAGATGCACGTAGGAGTCGGTCTACTTGTCACGGATGTGATTCCTATACACATGATCATGCCTAGATAATCTCATAATTATTCGCTTTTCTATCAATTGCTCGACAGTAATTTGTTCACCCACCGTAATACCTATGCTATCTTGAGAGAAGCCACTAGTGAAACCTATGGCCCCGGGTCTATATCTTATCATATAAGCTTTCAATCTACTTTTATTTGCATCTTTACTTTTCCAATCTATATTATAAAATACCAAAAATACATTTATCTTATCATATTATCTCTATCAGATCTCACTTTCGCTAGTGGCCGTGAAGGGATTGACAACCCCTTTATTGCGTTGGTTGCGAGTTCTTGTTTGTTTGTGTAGGTGCGTCGGACTTCTGAGGAGCCTCCTACTGGATTGATACCTTGGTTCTCAAAAACGGAGGGAAATACTTATGCTACTATTGCTGCATCACCCTTTCCTCTTCAAGGAAAACCAACGCAAGCTCAAAACGTAGCACATACTCAGGGAGAACACTTTTTACCTTGAAATTAAGCAAAGGGATCATCTTATAATGCTACCGTCATTCTAAGAAAATAAGATGCATAAAGGATAAACATCACATGCAATCAAAATATCTCACATGATATGGCCATCATCATATCGTGCTTTTGATCTCCATCTCCAAAGCATCGGCATGATCTCCATCATCACCGGCATGACATTTTATCTCCACCGTAGCGTCGGGGTTGTCTCGCCAATTATTGCTTCTACAACTATTGCTAATGCATAGCGATAAAGTAAAGCAATTACATGGTGCTTAGAGATTGACACGCATGTCATACAATAATTAAAGACAACCTAAGGCTCCTACCAGCTGTCGTACTCATCGATATGCAAGTCGTGAACTTATTACAAAATGTGATCATCTCATACATCAACATATATCACATCATATCTTGACCATATCACATGACAACATGCCCTGCAAAAACAAGTTAGATGTCCTCTACTTTGTTGTTGCAAGTTTACGTGGCTACTATGGGCAACTAGGAAGAACCGTTCTTACCTACACAAAACCACAAGGTGATTATCAAGTTTGTTGTTTTAACGTTCAGCAAGGACCGACCGTAGTCAAATTTGATTCAACTAAAGTTGGATAAACAGACACCCGCCAGTCCCCTTTATGCAAAACAAGTTGCATGTCAGTCAGTGGAACCGGTCTCATGTACGTGGACAAGTAAGGTTGGTCTGGGCCGCTTCATCCCACAATACCGCTGACTCAAAATAAGACGTTGGTGGTAAGCAGTATGAACATCACCGCCCACAACACTTTTGCATTCTACTCTTGCATATCATCTACGCATAGACCTGGCTCTACCACTGTTGGGGAACGTTGCATGGAAAACAGAAAAATTTCTACGCACACACAAGATCTATCCATGGAGATGCATAGCTACGAGAGAGGGAGAGCATCTACATACCCTTGTAGATTGCTAAGCGGAAGCGTTTATCAACGCAGCTGATGTAGTCTTACACCTTCATGATCCGCCCCGATCAAGTACCGAACATACGGCACCTCCGTGTTCAGCACATGTTCATATCAATGACGTCCTCGCCTTATCTATCTAGCAAGAGAGGTGAAGTAGTACATGAGTTCTGGCAGCACGATGACGTGGTGACTGTGGTGATGAAGAACAATCTCCATAGGGCTTTGCCAAGCACAACGAAAACTATGACAAAGGATAAACTAGAGGGTGGGGTTGCCGGCACATGGCTTGGTGAATCTTGTTGTGTTCTGGGTGCTAGCCCTACCCCTCTATTTATACGTTGAGCTCTGGGTCATTTCTTGGAGAAAGAGCCTCCTCAGAGTCGGTTTAGCCCGCAAGGCAAGAGTCCGTCTCGGACTCCAGGACCAGACGCCAGGTTCCTCGGTGTATGGCCCCTGGCCTCCACAAAACTTCCTTTTGCACCTTCCTATGGGCCTTACCCCTTGGCCCAAATAAAGTGTTCTCGCACCAGAACATTTCGGGAAACATATGAAACCCCTTCCAATGAATTCTGGAACCCTTCCGGAGACCAAACACTATTATCCCATATATCAATCTTTACCTCCGGACCATTTTGGAGCACCTTGTCATGTCTGTGATCTCATCCGGGACTCCCAACAACATTTGGTCACAAACATACATAACTCATATAATACTATATCATCAACGAACGCTAAGTGTGTGGACCCTACGGGTTCAAGAATGATGTAGACATGACCGAGACGCTTCTCCGTTCAATAACCAATAGCAGGACCTGGATGCCTGATACGTCTCCAATGTATCTATAATTTTTGATTGTTCCATGATGTTATATTATCATTCTTGGATGTTTTACAATCATTTTATAGCAACTTTATATCATTTTTTGGGACTAACCTATTGACATAGTGCCCAGTGCAAGTTGCTGTTTTTGCTTTTTTTTACTTCGCAGAATATCAGTACCAAACGGAGTCCAAATGCAACGAAACTTTTTGGAGAATTTTTCTGGACCAGAAGACACCTGATGGGCCAAAGATGTACCAGAGGGGGCTCCGAGGGGAGCACAACCCACCAGGGCGCACCCAGGTGGGTTGTGCCCACCTCGATGGCCTCCCGCACCGCCTCTTCGCCCTATAAATTACTAAATATTCCAAAAACCCTAAGGGAGTCGATAAATCAGAAGTTTCACCGTTGTAAGCCTCTAAAGCAACGAAAAACCAATCGGGGGCCAGTTCCGGCATCGTGCCGGAGGGGGAAATCATCACCGGTGGCCATCTTCATCATCCCGACAGCCACCATGATGAGGAGGGAGTAGCCCACCCTCGGGGCTGAGGGTTTGTATGAGTAGCTATGTGTTTAATCTCTCTATCGTGTTCTTGAGATGTCACGATCTTGATGTATCGCAGGATTTGTTAATATAGTTGGATCATATGGTGTTTTCTCCCTCTCTATTTTGTTGTGATGAATTGAGTTTTCCCTTTGATATTTGTTTTATCAGATTGAATATTTTTATGGATTTGAGAGCACTTGATATATGTCTTGCATATGAATACCCGTGGTGACAATGGAGTATTTTATTGATTCACTTGATATATGTTTTGGCACTCAACTCGCGGATTCTCGAGGTGACATTGGGGTAATCTACGCATAGAGGTTGATGCATGTTTTCATCCTTGTTTCTCCAGTAGAAATCTTGGGGCACTCTTTGAGGTTCTTTGTGTTGGATCAAGTATTATGAATCTGAAATTGTTTGATGTGTATCGTATAATTAACTCATGGATACTTGTGGTAACACTGGAGTATCTAGGTGAAATTAGAGTTGGTTCATGCGTATCATATGGTGTTATTTTAGTACGAATGCTTGGATAGATCAAACGGACAGAATAACTTTGTGTTATTATAGTACGAACTCTTGAATAGATTGAATAGAAAGAATAACTTTAATGTGGTTTCGTACCCTACAAACAATTTCTTCTTATGTACTCTACTAGATAAGAACTTTGGAGTGATTCTTCATTGCACATTGAGGGAGGGTTATATGATCCAATTATATGAGCATTGTTGAGAGATTGCACTAGCAAAAGTATGGACTCTAGGCCTCATTTACAAGCATTGCAATACTGTTTGTGCTTCGTTTTATCAATTTCTACCATGCTGGTTTTTATTGTTAGTATTACAAAAATCAATATCTACTATCATTACTACACTTGTATCACCATCTCTTCGCTGAACTAGTGCACCTATACAATTTACCATTGTATTTGGTGTGTTGGGGACACAAGAGACTCTTTGTTATTTTGTTAAAGGGTTGTTTGAGAGAGACCATCTTCATCCTATGCCTCTTATGAATTGATAAACCTTAGATAATCCACTTGAGGGAGAATTGCTACTACCTACAAAACTCTGCGCTTGGAGGCCCAACACGAGTCTACAAGAAGAAGGTTGCGTAGTAGACATCAAGCTCTTTTCTGGCGCCGTTGCCGGGGAGGTGAGTGCTTGAAGGTATTCTTTAGATCTTGCAATTTAAATCTTTGAGTTTCTTGTTTATCACTAGTTTGGTGTATAAAAGAAAACTACAAAAGAAATGGAATTGATGTGGTCTCATATTGTTCATCTTTATAATGTCTTTCTTGAAAATGATGGATCAGAAAATTGTGCTCAATTGATAGAAAAAGAATTGAAGAAATGTTTGGCATAAATGATGAGCATGATTGCAATGTTGCTAGCATGAATTCTTTGAATATCCATGATGCTAGTGATATGCAAAGCCATAAGCTTGGGGATGCTATGTTTGATGAAGATGACATTTTTAGTCCCCCAAGTTTTGATGAGAATATTTATTATGATGAAAGCATGCCTCCTATTTATGATGATTATATTGATGAAAGTGGATTCGGAGAGGTCATGAACTTATTTAATGATGAATCCACTATTTGGAAGAGGTTTCAATTGACTATGATAAACATGTTTCTATCTATGATGATTATGGTGATGACACGTATGCTATATGGAATAATGATAACCATGAAACTTGTCATCATGATTTTAATTTTCAATATCACGATAGTTATTTTGTTGAATTTTCTGCCACCACTATTGATGAGACGAAATTTGCTAATGTGGAGAGTAATAAAATTTCTATGCTTGTGGATCATGAAAATAATGATTTATGTGGTAGCTGTACTGTTGAATTCATTCATGATGCTACTGAAAATTATTATGAGAGAGGAACATATGCTTTTACATATCTCACTAATATCAAGTTTCCTCTCTATGTGTTGAAAGTTTTGAAGTTATGCTTGTTTTGCCTTCCTATGCTAGTTGATTCTTTCACCCATAAGTTGTTTGCTCACAAAATCCCTATGCATAGGAAGTGGGTTAGACTTAAATGTGCTAGTCATATGCTTCATGATGCTCTTGTTATGTTTCAATTCTTATCTTTTATGTGAGCTAAAAAGGCATTAAAGAAAAGCGCTTATTGGGAGACAACCCAACATTATTACCTACTATTTTTTCATGTTCACATGATTAAGCTACTATTGTAATCATGTTTTATAGCTTTTGTTTCAATAAAGTGCCAAGTAAAGCCTTTGGGATAGTGTGGATGATAGTTGACTTGATTCTGGCAAAGACAGAAACTTTTGCTTCCAGCAACAGAATTGTTTAAATTCACTAGAAGACGATAAAATTCTGAATTGTTTTACAGATGATTGATATAAATTATCTATGTTGTCCAAAATTTTCAGAATTTTTGGATTTACAGAATTATGGTTAGAATTCAGATCATTACAGGTTGTTCTGTTTTTGACAGATTCTGTTTTAATTGCATAGCTTGCTTGTTTCCTAGTTTCTATGGCTTATATTGCTCAATATAAATTGTGTAAATGATAATTTACAGTAGGCATTGAGAACAATTATGAATCTTGTCTTTGACAGTACCAAAGTGAATGATTTGTCTTTATCATACTAATCTATCTCACAAAGTTCTGTTAAGTTTTGTGTGATTGAAGTTCTCAAGTTTTGGGTGAGATATCAATATGAGGAGAATAAGCAGTGACAAGACCCTAAGCTTGGGGATGCCCAAGGCACCCCCAAGGTAATATTCATGGAATATCCACACAACTAAGCTTCGGGATGCCCCGGAAGGCATCCCCTCTTTCGTCTCCAACATTATCGGTAACCTCACTAGGAGCTATATTTTTATTTGTCACATGATATATGTTTTGCTTGGAGCGTCATTTTATTTTATTTTTATTTGCTTCTTGTTATTTAGAATAATGTTTTGCATCTTTTAGTTCAATAGAAGTGTCAAGGATAGCTTTCCACATGCTTATTTTGCAGTATATGAGTTGCTGTCTCAAAACAGAAAGTTTATCACTGTTGCAAAAATTCCCGAGAAAAGTCAGAATGCGATAAAATGTTGAATTTAATTGCAGTATAAGTTATGTTAAATTTTCTCTAGGTGGGAAATTTTTAGAAATTTTGGAGTTACATAAGTATGAATATTATTGCATTCTTTACATATTGTACTGTTTTAACAGATTGCCGTTATGTTTGCATTGTTTGCATATGTTTGCTTGTTTAATGATTCTATTTGAGGATAAGAGTATTAAATATGTAGAGGATTTTATTATGCAATGTTAAATAATAATTTAATGATTTGCTACGATAGAGAATGATAAGGTATTTGCATTGATTTATACTAACTTATCTCACGAGTTCTTGCTGAGTTTTGTGTGGATGAAGTTTCTATGATTTAGGGAAACCGTGATATAAAAGGAATTAAGGAGACACAAAATCTCAAGCTTGGGGATGACCAAGGCATCCCAAGATAATATTCCAAGAAGTCTCAAGCGTCTAAGCTTGGGAATGCCCCGGTAGGCATCCCACCTTTTCTTCTTCAACAATTATCGATTAGTATCGGTTGAGCCTAAGTTTTTGCTTCTTCACATGATGTGTGCTATTCTTATAGTGTCATTTTATTTTTATTTTACTTTCTATTTTAATAAAATACTTAGATCTGAAAGTTTTTAAATAAGATAGAGTCCTCAATTAGCTACCCCTTTACTTAACTACTCGCTTGAACTTCACTTACATCTTCTTGGAGTAGTTTGTCATTTGCTCTAGTGCTTCACTTATATCTTTTTGAGCATGGTGTGCTTTAAACTTTTTGAAGAAAAACTCTCATGCTTCACTTATATTTATTTGAGAGTTAGTAAATTTTTGAAGAAATTCTCTCATGCTTCACTTATATCATTTTGAGAGAAGAATATTTTATGCTCATTTACTTCACTTAAATTTGCCTGAGCTTGTCAAAAGCAATTGCAGCTTATGAAATTAGTCCCAAAGTGATAGATATTCAAGAGGGATATAATAAAAACCTTCATGAAGATCATTGGACAAAATAAACTGGATCCTTTGAAATAGTTTTGCAATATGAAGATAATAATATGTGAGTCATGTTGGTGAGAAGTTATGCTTTAGTAAGATTATTGGTGTTAAGGTTTGTGATTCCCTATCCAAGCACGAAAGTCAATAGTTATGGAATGAAATTACATCCTACTTGTGGTGCATTATTCGGTGTTAATTATGCTTAATGCTCGCTTATGTGATTTTTCGTTTATTGGTTGGTTGCTTCTCAATCTATTTGCTAGCCTCCACTTGTACTAAGTAGAAATACTACTTGTGCATCCAAAATCTTTAAACCCAGTTTTTCCATATGAGTCCACCATACCTACCTATATGCAATATTTCCGTGCCGTTCTAAGCAAATTTGTATGTGCCATCTCTAATTTTCAAAATGAATTTCCTTTTTGTGTGCTCGTACCGCTCATGAAGCGGCAGGGGGTGGCCAATATTTTCCATGGTAGATGTGGTATTCTCAAGATGAGTGTTTATTCACTTGTCATTGCACGAGAGTACGACGGTAATAGGGATGCCCAGTCCCGAAATGAAAAATAAATTTAATTTATGTTGTCAAATAATAAATCCTTGAAAAGTGTTGGTATGGAAGGCACCCGTGGATATGGCTAGCCATGGATTGTGAAAGAATGGTGGAAAAAGGAACAAACTTTATTTTCTGTTTGGGAACCGCCTACGATATATCTAGCATGGAAAGTGTTGGGAATTACTCGGTCGATTTTGTTGACGGGTAAAGTATGCCTCTCAAAAGTTTTTATCTCTCAATTTTTGCTTTGAGCTCTGGCACCTCTACAAATCCCTACTTCCCTCTATGAAGTGCCTTTCTATTTACTTTATGCAATTTTTATTTTACTTGAGTCTCCATCTTCTCTTATAAAGCACCAGCTAGGGAGCATTATGATCATACTTGAGCATTGGATGTAGCTAATATGCGAGTGTGTTTCATGAGTGGATCAATGATTGAGCATGATGAGCTAGGGATAACTTTCTTTAGTGTTGATATTTTGAAAGACATGGTTGCTTGTTGATATGCTTGAGTATTAAAATCTTCATGTCAAAACTAGACTATTGCTTTGAACCATATAAAATCCAAATGTCCATGCTACAAAAGAAAATAATATGTGATGAACATGTTAGGCAACATTCCACATCAAAAGTTCTATTTTTATCATTTACCTACTTGAGGACGAGCAGGAATTAAGCTTGGGGATGCTGATATGTCTCCAACGTATCTATAATTTTTGATTGTTCCATGCTATTATATTATCATTATTGGATGTTTTACAATCATTTTATAGCAACTTTATATCATTTTTTGGGACTAACCTATTGATATAGTGCCCAGTGCCAGTTGTTGTTTTTTGCTTGTTTTTTTACTTTGCAGAATATTAGTACCAAACGGAGTCCAAATGCAGCAAAAATATTTGGAGAATTTTCTGGACCAGAAGATACCTGATGGGCCAAAGAAGTACCGGAGGGTGGCTCCGAGGGGAGTACAACCCACCAGGGCATGCCCAGGAGCCTAGGCGCACCCAGGTGGGTTGTGCCCACCTCGGTGGCCTCCCTCACTGCTTCTTCGCCCTATAAATTCTCAAATATTCCAAAAGCCCTAAGGGAGTCGATAGATCAGAAGTTCCGCCGTCGTAAGCCTCTATAGCCACGAAAAACCAATTGGGAGGCCGTTCGGGCACCCTGCCGGAGGGGGAAATCATCACTAGTGGCCATCTTCATCATCCCGGCGGCCACCATGATGAGGAGGGAGTATTCCACCCTCGGGGCTGAGGTTTTGTACCAGTAGCTATGTTTTTATTCTCTCTCTCTCTCTCTCTCTCTGTTCTTGGGATGTCACAGTCTTGATGTATCGCGGGCTTTGTTAATATAGTTGGATCATATTGTTTTTTCTCCCTCTCTATCTTGTTGTGATGAATTGAGTTTTCCCTTGTAGATTCATTTTATCGGATTGAATATTTTTATGGATTTGAGAGCACTTGATATATGTCTTGCATATGAATACCCATGGTGACAATGGGGTATTTTATTGATTCACTTGATATATGTTTTGGCACTCAACTCGTGGATTCCCGAGGTTATATTGGGGTAATCTATGCATAGGGGTTGATGCACATTTTCATCCTTGTTTCTCCGGTAGAAATCTTGGGGCACTCTTTGAGGTTCTTTGTGTTGGATCATGTATTATGAATCTAAAATTGATCGGTGCGAACCGTATAATTAACTCATGGATACTTGTGGTGACATTGGAGTATCTAGGTGACATTAGAGTTGATTGATGCGTATCATATGGTGTTATTTTAGTATGAACTCTTGGATAGATCAAACGGAAATAATAACTTTGCAATATTTTAGTACGAACACTTGAATAGATCGAGCAGGATGAATAACTTTAAGGTGGTTTCGTACCCCACAAACAATTTCTTATTATGTTCTTCGCTAGATACGAACATTGGAGTGATTCTTCATCGCACATTGAGGGATGGTTATATGATCCAATCATATTAGCATTGTTGAGAGATTGCACTAGCGATAGTACGGACCCTAGGCCTCATTTTCAAGCATTGCAATACCGTTTGTGCTCCGCTTTATCAATTGCTACCATGCTATTTTTTATAGTTAGTATGACAAAAATCAATATCTACTATCATTACTACACTTGTATCACCATCTCTGCGCCGAACTAGTGCACGTATATAGTGTACCATTGTATTCGGTGTGTTGGGGTGATGTTTGCTTGAACTACGTCATTATTTCCCCAAAGAGGAAGGGATGATGCAGCACATCAACGGTAGTATTACCCTTAGTGATGAGTCCAAGGTTATCGAAACAGTAGGAGAACCATGCAACACCACGTAAACAGCTCCTGCACACAAAGAACAAATACTTGCAACCCGAAGTAAGAGAGGGGTTGTCAATCCCTCACTTGTAAAAAGATAGGTAAAATTGTAGTAGATTGGATAACTAGATCTCGCGGGAATGCAAGATAAAATAAATAACTAAAAATTGCAGCAAGGTATTTTTGTATTTTTGGATTAATAGATCTTAAAATAAAAGCAAATAAAAATAGATCTCGAAGGCAAATATGATAAAGAAGAGACCCTGGGGCCGTAGATTTCACTAGTGGCTTCTCTCGAGAAAAATAGCTTACGGTGGGTAAACAAATTACTGTTGGGAAATTGATAGAACTTCAAATAATCATGACGATATCCAGGCAATGATCATTATATAGGCATCACGTCCAATATTAGCAGACTGACTCCTCCCTGCATCCACTACTATTACTCCACACATCGACCGCTATCCAGCATGCATCTAGTGTATTAATTTAATGGAAAAATGCAGTGATGCAATAAGAACAATGACATGATGTAGAAAAAATCTATTTATGTAGAAATAGAACCCATCTTGTTATCCTTAATAGCAACGATACATACGTGTCAGTTCCCCTTCTGTCACTGGGATCAAGCACCGTAAGATCCAACCCATCACCAAGCACCTCTTCCCATGGCAAGAAAAATCGATCTAGTTGGCGTAACTAAACCAAAGATTCGAAGAATAAATATGAGGCTATAAATAATCATGCATATAAGATATCAAAGAGACTCAAGTAACTTTCACGGATAAAAACATAGATTTGATCATAAACTCAAAGTTCATCGAATCCCAACAAACACAACGCAAAAAGAGTTACATCAAATAGATCTCCAAGAGACCATTGTATTGAGAATCAAGAGAGAGAGGAAGCCATCTAGCTACTAACTACGGAACCGTAGTTCTACAATGAACTACTGAGCATCATCGGAGAGGCACCAATGAGGATGATGAACCCCTAAGTGATGGTGTTTAGATTGTATCTGGTGGTTCTGGAACTTTCGGCGGCTGGAATTGATTTTCGTCGACTCCCATAGGGTTTCTGGAATATTGGGGTATTTATATAGAAAAGAGGCGATGCAGGAGGCCACCGAGGTGGGCACAGCCCACCTGGGCGCGCCTGGGCCCCCAGGCGCGCCTTGGTGGGTTGTGCTCCCCTCGGAGCACCCCTTAGGTACTTCTTGGCCCACTGCATGTCTTTTGGTCCAAAAAAGATCCACAAAAAGTTACGCTGCGTTTGGACTCCGTTTGATATTGATTTCCTGCGATGTAAAAAACAAGCAGAAAACAACAACTGGCACTAGGCACTATGTCAATAGGTTAGTCCCAAAAAATGATATAAAGTTGCTATAAAATGATTGTAGAACATCAAAGAATGATAATATAACAACATGGAACAATCAAAAATTATGCTCAGTCATTGATCCATTCATGAAACACACTCGCATATTAGCTACACCCAATGCTCAAGTCCGATCAGAGTGCCCCTTAGTTGGTGCTTATAAGAGAAGATGGAGACAAAAGTAAAAATAAAAATTGCATAAAGTAAATAAAAGGGCCCTTCGCAGAGGGAAGTAGGGATTTATAGAGGTGCCAGAGCTCAAAGCAAAAAAGATAGAGATAAAACATTTTGGGTAGCATGCTTTTCCTGTCAACAAAAACGATCGAGTAGTTCCCAATACTTTCCATGCTAGATATATCATAGGCGGTTCCTAAACGGAAAATAAAGTTTATTCCTTTTTCCACCATACTTTCACTTTCCATGGCTAGCCGTATCCATGGGTGCCTTCCATACTAACACTTTCCAAGGAATTTATTATTTGACAACATAATGTAAATTCATTTTTTATTTCGGGACTGGGCATCCCTAATACCTTTGTCGTACTCTCGTGCAATGACAAGTGAATAAACACTCATCTTGAGAATAGCATATCTAGCATGGAAAATATCAGCCACCCCCTACCGTTTCATGAGCGGCACGAGCACACAAAAGAGAAATTTATTTCCAAATTTAGAGATGGCACATACAAATTTGCTTAGAACGGCAAAAGAATACCGCATATAGGTAGGGATAGTGGACTCATGTGGCAAAACTGGTTTAAAGGATTTTGGATGCACAAGTAGTGATCATACTTAGTGCAAGTGAAGGCTAGCAAAAATATTGGGAAGCATCCAACCAAGAAACGAAAAAACTCATAAGCGAGCATTAAGCATAACAAACACGGAATAATGCACCACAAGTAGGACTTAATTTCATTGCATAACTATTGACTTTCGTGCTTGCATAGGGAATCACAAACCTGAACACCAATATTCCTACTAAGGTATAATTACTCATCAACATGATTCACATATCACTATCATCATATCTTAAAACTATTACAAAGAATTAAGTTTATTTTGTCCAATCATGTTCATGAAAGTTTTTATTATATCCTTCTTGGTATCTATCACTTTGGGACTAATTTCATATCTTAATTTTGATAGCTCAAACAAATATAAGTGAAGATCATAAGCATAAAAATTTCTCCTCTCAAAATAATTTAAGTGAAGCAAGAGATAATTTCTTAAAAAATTTACCAACTCTCAAATAAATCTAAGTGAAGCATGAGAGCATTTCTTCAAAAGTAGTAAAGCACACTGTGCTAAAAAAGATTTAAGTGAAGTACTAGAGCAATTCCATAGCTCATAAAGATTTAAGTGAAGCATAGAGAGCAATTCTAACAAGTCATAGCATAATTTTGGCTCCCTCAACTAGGTGTGTCCAGCAAGGATATGTGACTTAAAACACAAAGCAAAACAAGAAAATACTGTTATCATACAAGACGCCCCAAGCAAAACTCATAATATGTGATGAATAAAAATATAGTTCCAAGTAAAATACCGATGGTTGTTAGAAGAAAGAGGGGATGGCACTCGGGGACACCCCCAAACTTAGTTGCTTGATACTTCTTGAATATTATCTTGGGGTGCCTCGGGCATCCCCAAGCTTAACCTTTTGCTAATCCTTATTCCTTCATCCATCGTGATCTCAACCAAAACATGAAAGCTTCAATCACCCAAAACTCAACAAAACCTTCGTGACATCCGTTAGCATAAGAAAGCAAATCACTACTCTAAGTACTATTGCAAACCCATTCATATTTTGTTATTGTATTATATCTATTGAATTTTAACCTTTTCATGGAAAAAACTCTTCAAAGGAAACCATATATTCATCAAAACAAGCACATAACACAACAAAAAAAGAATCTGTCAAAAACAGAACAGTTTGTAGTAATCAGGGAACTTCGTATACTTCTGTAACTCCAAAAATTCTGAAAAATTAGGACAACATGGGAAATTTATATATTAATCTTCTGCCAAAAGAATCAAATCAAAAGCACTCTTCTCTTAAAAATGGGAATTTTCTTTCTGAGTGCAAAAGTTTCTGTTTTTTAGCAAGATCAAATCAACTATCTCCCAAATCATCCCAAAGGCTTTGCTTGGCACAAACAATAATTTAAACCACAAAAACACATCTAACCAGAGGCATAAATGGGTATTTTATTGAAAGCAGCAAGAAAACCAAAAAGCAAAAAGATACAAGTTGGGTTGCCTCCCAATGAGCGCTATCATTATATGCCCCTAGCTGGGCGTAATGCAAAAGATCTAAGTGTTGTCATCTATGTCCTTGTTTTCCTTGGAGGCGTTTTTGTCAGGGGGTTTTGCAAATAAAAAGTAAAACACATCATCCATGGAATCCTTAGCACTGTCAAGTTGCTTATCATCATAACCCCTTTGATTTCTGGCAACAATCCAACAATAGTGTTGATTAACATCATTGAACACTTGTTGGATTATATCTAAGACAGGGACCTACTTTTTAAGATTCTCATCAAAGATTTGATTATTCCCAAGCAAATGTCCTAACGCATAATCACTATTATAAAGAATTTCATCACTCACAGGTTTTTCTTGATTCATACCATAAAAATCAAAGATTTCCCTAGCTTCCCATATTATGTAGTCAAATTCATTCATGAGAACAAGAGTGGCTAACCTTTTAGCTTTAGGATTGTTTATAACGGGTAACTCATACAGCAATCTTTGCAACGTAGGATGAGTACAAATAAATTTATTTTCAAGTTTCAAAACTAGTGCCGAAATAGCTTCTGCCTAAGATTTTGTTCTCTCAAGTATAGGAGCGTCATCAAGAGTTAAATTTCCGACACAATTGAGAAATTCTTGGATATGTTCTTTTTCCCATAATATTCCCATGCACCAAAACAAAGGTCTTAGCATCTAGATTGCTAGATCGTCCAATTTTAGGACTTAGGCCATCTTCTGTTTCTGCCATGCCAAAGTCACTCATGGTTACAAGTTCAAGCAAATAAGAGATCTGATGAGAAACGGTGAACGAAAAAGAGGGTGAATAAAACGGAAATTTTTTGTGAGGTGGGGGAGAGGAAGACGAGAGGCAAATAATGTAAATTGGAAGGAGATGCGATTTGTGATAAGGAACCTGGTAGATGTTGATGATGTCTCCTCGGCAACGGCGCCAGAAATTGGCATGGAGCTGGGAGACTATCTTCACTTCATCCTCCCCGGCAACGGTGCCAGAAATTCCTTTTGATGTTTGCTTGAACTACGTCGGTATTTCCCAAAGAGGAAGGGATGATGCAGCACAACAACGGTAGGTATTTCCCTCAGTGATGAGATCAAGGTTATCGAACCAATAGGACAACCACGCAACACCACATAAACAACTCTTGCACACAAAGAACAAATACTTGCAACCCGACGTAAGAGAGGGGTTGTCAATCCCTCACGGGTGAAAAGATAGGTAAAATTGTAGTAGATTGGATAAATAGATCTCGCGAGAACGCGAGATAAAATAAATAACTAAAAATTGCAGCAAGGTATTTTTGTATTTTTGGATTAATAGATCTGATAAAAGAAGCAAATAAAAATAGATCTCGAAGGCAAATATGATAAAGAAGAGGCCCGTGGGTCGTAGATTTCACTAGTGGCTTCTCTCGGAAAAAATAGCATCTGGTGGGTAAACAAATGATTGTTAGTCAATTGATAGAACTTCAAATAATCATGACGATATCCAAGCAATGATCATTATATAGGCATCATGTCCAATATTATTAGACTGACTCCTGCCTACATCTACTACTATTATTCCACACATCGACCGCTATCGAGCATGCATCTATTGTATTAAGTTCATGGAAATGGAGTAATGCAATAAGAATGATGACATGGTGTAGACAAGATCTATTTATGTAGAAATAGACCCCATATTGTTATCCTGAATAGCAACGATACATACGTGCCGGTTCCCCTTCTCTCACTGGGATCAAGCACCGTAAGATCGAACCATCACAAAGCACCTCTTCCCATGGCAAGAAAAATCGATCTAGTTGGCCTAACTAAACCAAAGATTCAAAGAATAAATATTAGGCTATAACTAATCATGCATATAAGGGATCAAAGAGACTCAAATAACTTTCATGGATAAAAACGTAGATCTGATCATAAACTCAAAGTTCATCGGATCCCAACAAACACACTTCAAAAAGAGCTACATCAAATAGATCTCCAAGAGACCATTGTATTGAGAATAGAGAGAGAGAGAGAGAGAGAGAGAGAGAGAGAGAGAGAGAGGAAGCCATCTAGCTACTAACTATGGACATGTACGTCTACAATGAACTACTCATGCATCATCTGAGAGGCACCAATGAGGATGATGAACCCCTCCGTGATGGTGTTTAGATTGGATCTGGTGGTTCTGGAACTTGCAGCGGCTAGAATTGATTTTTGTCGACTCCCCTAGTGTTTCTGGAATATTGGGTATATATAGAGCAAAGAGGCGGTGCGGGAGGCCACCGATGTGGGCACAACCCACCTGGGAATGTCTGGGCCCCCAGGCACGCCCTGGTGGGTTGTGCTCCCCTCAAAGCACCCCTCAGGTACTTTCTTGGCCCACTAGATGTCTTCTGGTCTCAAAAAAATCCACAAAAAGTTTCGCTGCATTTGTACTCCATTTGATATTGATTTCGTGCGATGTAAAAAACAAGCAGAAAACAACAACTAGCACTAGGCACTATGTCAATAGGTTAGTCCCAAAAAGTGATATAAAGTTGCTATAAATTGATTGTAAAACATCCAAGAATGATAATATAACAACATGGAACAATAAAAAATTATAGATACATTAGAGACATATCAGCATCCCCAAGCTTAATTCCTGCTCGTCCTCGAGTAGGTAAATGATTAAAACAGAACTTTTGATGTGGAATGCTGCCTAACATGTTCATCACATATTATTTTCTTTTGTAGCATGGACATTTGGATTTTATATGGTTCAAAGCAATAGTCTAGTTTTGACATGAAGATTTTAATACTCAAGCATATTAACAAGCAACCATGTCTTTCAAAATATTAACACTAAAGCAAGTTATCCCTAGCTCATCATGCTCAATCATTGATCCATTCATGAAACACACTCGCATATTAGCTACACCCAATGCTCAAGTACGATCATAGTGCCCCTTAGTTGGTGCTTATAAGAGAAGATGGAGACTCAAGTAAAAATAAAAATTGCATAAAGTAAATAGAAGGGCCCTTCGCAGAGGGGAGTAGGGATTTGTAGAGTTGCCACAACTCAAAGAGAAAAAGATAGAGATAAAACATTTTGGGTGGCATGCTTTTCCTGTCAACAAAAATGATTGAGTAGTTCCCAATACTTTCCATGCTAGATATGTCATAGGCGGTTCCCAAACAGAAAATAAAGTTTATTCCATTTTCCACCATACTTTCACTTTCCATGGCTAGTTGTATCCACGGGTGCCTTCCATACCAACACTTTCCAAGGAATTTATTATTTGACAAAATAAAGTAAATTCATTTTTCATTTCAGGACTGGGCATCCCGAATACCTTTCCCATACTCTCGTGCAATGATAAGTGAATAAACATTCATCTTGAGAATAACATATCTAGCATGGAAAAATATCAGCCACCCCCTACCGTTTCATGACCGGTACGAGCATACAAAAGAGAAATTTATTTCGAAATTTAGAGATGGCGCATACAAATTTGCTTATAACGGCAAAAGAATACCGCATATAGGTAGGTATAGTGGACTCATGTGGCAAAACTGGTTTAAAGGACTTTGGATGCACAAGTAGTGATCATACTTAGTGCAAGAAGGCTGGCAAAAGATTGGGAAGCCTCCAACCAAGAAAATCTCATAAGCGAGCATTAAGCATAACTGGCACCGAATAATACACCACAAGTAGGATGTAATTTCATTGCATAACTATTGACTTTCATGCTTGCATAGGGAATCACAAACCTTAACACCAATATTCTTACTAAAGCATAATTACTCATCAACATGACTCACATATCACTATCATCATATCACAAAACTATTACAAAGAAACAAGTTTATTTTGTCCAATGATATTCATGAAAGTTTTTATTATATCCTTCTTGGATATCTATCACTTTGGGACTAATTTCATATCTTGCTTTTGATAGCTCAAACAAATATAAGTGAAGATCATGAGCATAAAAATTTCTTCTCTCAAAATAATTTAAGTGAAGCAAGAGAGAATTTCTTAATTTTTTTACTAACTCTCAAATAAATCTAAGTGAAGCATGAGGGCATTTCTTCGAAAGTAGTAAAGCACATCGTGCTAAAAAAAATATAAGTGAAGCACTAGAGCAATTCCATAGCTCATAAAGATTTATGTGAAGCATAGAGAGAAATTCTAACAAGTCATAGCATAATTTTGGATCCCCAACTAGGTGTTTCCAGCAAGGATAGATGACTTAAAACACAAAGCAAAACAAGCAAAGACTCATATCATACAATACGCTCTAAGCAAAACTCATAATATGTGACAAATAAAAATATAGTTCCAAGTAAAATACCGATGATTGTTAGAAGAAAGAGGGGATGCCACTCGGGGGCATCCCCAAGCTTATTTTCTTGATACTTCTTGAATATTATCTTGGGGTGCCTCGGGCATCCCCAAGCTTAGCCTTTTGCTAATCCTTATTCCTTCATCCATCGCGATCTCACCCAAAACTTGAAAACTTCAATCACAGAAAACTCAACAAAATCTTCGTGACATCTGTTCGTATAAGAAAGCAACTCACTACTCTAAGTACTATTGCAAACCCATTAATATTTTGTTATTGTATTATATCTACTGTATTTTAACTTTTCCATGGCAAAAACTTTTCAAAGGAAACCATAGAATCCTCAAAACAAGCACATAACACAACGAAAACAGAATCTGTAAAAAACAGAACAGTCTGTAGTAATTAGGGAACTTCGTATACTTATGTAACTCCAAAAATTCTGAAAAATTAGGACAACATGGGAAATTTGTATATTAATCTTCTGCAAAAAGAATCAAATCAAAAGCACTCTTCTGTTAAAAATGTGAATTTTTTCTGAGCACAGAAGTTTCTGTTTTTTAGCAAGATCAAATCAACTATCTCCCAAATCACCCCAAAGGCTGTGCTTGGCACAAACACCAATTTAAACCACAAAAACAAATATAACCAGAGGCATAATTGGTTACTTTTTGAAAACAACAAGAAAACTAAAAAGAAAAAAGATACAAGTTGGGTTGCCTCCCAACGAGTGCTATCATTTTATGCCCCTAGCTAGGCATAATGCAAAAGATCTAAGTGTTGTCATCTTTGTTCTTGTTTTCCTTGGAGGTGTTTTTTCAGGGCTTTTTTGCAAATAAAATGTAAAACACATCATCCGTGGAAACCTTAGCACTATCAAGGTGCTTATCATCATAACCCCTTTGATTTCCAGCAACACTCCAAGAATAGTGTTGATTAACATCATTGAAAACTTGTTGGATTATATCTAAAATAGGGATTTTCTTTTTACGATTCTCATCAAAGATTTGATTAAGCCCAAGCAAATGTCTTAACGCATAATCACTATTATAAAGAATTTCATCAATTACAGGTTTTCTCGATTCATACCATAAAAATCAAAGATTTTCTTAGCTTCCCATATTATGTAGTCAAATTCATTCATGAGAACAAGAGTGGCTCACTTTTTAGCTTTAGGATTCTTTATAATGGGTAAACTCATACAACAATCTTTGCATGGTAGGATGAGTACGAATAAATTTATTTTCAAGTTTCAGAACTAGTGCCGAAATAGCTTCTGCATAAGATTTTGTTCTCTTAAGTATAGGAGCATCATCAAGAGTTAAATTTCTGACACAATTGAAAAAATCATGGATATGTTCTTTTCCCATAATATTCCCTTGCCCCAAAACAAAGGTCTTAGCATGTAGATTGCCAGATTGTCCATTTTAGGAGTTAGGCCATCATCTGTTTATACCATGGCAAAGTCACTCATGGCGACAAGTTCAAGAAAATAAGAGATATGATGAGAAATAGCGAACGAAAAAGAGGGCGAATAAAACGGCAAATTTTTAAGAAGTGGGGGAGAGGAAAACGAGAGGCAAATAATGTAAATTGCAAGGAGATGAGATTTTTGATTAGGAACCTGGTAGATGTTGATGATGTCTCCCCGGCAACGGCCCCAGAAATTGGCATGAAGCCGGGAGACTCTCTTGACTTGATCCTCCCCGGCAACGGCGCCAGAAGTTCCTTTTGATGTTTGCTACAACTACGTCGGTATGTCCCCAAAGAGGAAGGGATGATGCAGCACAAAAACGGTAGGTATTTCCCTTAGTGATGAGAACAAGGTTATCGAACCAGTAGGAGAACCACGCAACACCAGGTAAACAACTCCTACGCACAAAGAACAAATACTTGCAACGATGTAAGAGAGGGGTTGTCAATCCCTCACGGGCAAAAAGATAGGCAAGATTGTAGTAGATTGGATAAATAGATCTCGCAGGAACGTGAGATAAAATAAATAACTAAAAATTGCAGCAAGGTATTTTGTATTTTTGGATTAATAGATCTGAAAATAAAAGCAAATAAAAATAGATCTCAAAGGCAAATATGATAAAGAAGTGATCCAAGGGCCGTAGATTTCACTAGTGCCTTCTCTCGAGAAAAATAGCATACAGTGGGTAAACAAATTACTGTTGCGCAATTGATAGAACTTCAAATAATCATGACGATATCCAGGCAATGATCATTATATAGGCATCACGTCCAAGATTAGTAGACCGACTCCTGCCTGCATCTACTACTATTACTCCACACATCGACCGTTATCCAGCATGCATCTAGTGTATTAAGTTCATGGAAAAATGGAGTAATGCAATAAGAACGATGACATGATGTAGACAAGATCTATTTATGTAGGAATAGACCCCATCTTGTTATCCTGAATAGCAACGATACATACGTGTCGGTTCCCCTTCTGTCACTAGGATCAAGCACCGTAAGATCGAACCCATTACAAAGCACCTCTTCCCATGGCAAGAAAAATCAATCTAGTTGGCGTAACTAAACCAAAGATTCGAAGAAGAAATATGAGGCTATAAATAATCATGCATATAAGAGATCAAAGAGACTCAAATAACTTTCGTGGATAAAAACATAGATCTGATCATAAACTCAAAGTTCATCGGATCCCAACAAACACACCGCAAAAAGAGTTACATCAAATAGATCTCCAAGAGACCATTGTATTGAAAATCA
>NC_041381.1:320320686-320340902 GCF_002162155.2 Triticum dicoccoides | reverse complement strand
AGAGAGAGAGAGAGAGAGAGAGAGAGGAAGCCACCTAGATACTAACTACGGAACCGTATGTCTACAATGAACTACTCACACATCATCGGAGAGGCACCAATGAGGATGATGAACCCTTCCGTGATGGTGTTTAGATTGGATCTAGTGGTTCTGGAACTTGCGGCGGCTAGAATTGATTTTCGTCGACTCCCCTATGGTTTCTGGAATATTGGGGGTATTTATAGAGCAAAGAGGCGGTGCGGGAGGCCACCGAGGTGGGCACAACCCACCTGGGCGCGCCTGGGCCCCCAGGCGTGCCCTAGTGGGTTGTGCTACCCTCGGAGGACCCGTAAGGTGCTTTCTTGGCCCACTGGATGTCTTCTGGTCCAAAAAAGATCCACAAAAAGTTACGCTGCATTTGGACTCCGTTTGATATTGATTTCCTGCGATGTAAAAAACAAGCAGAAAACAACAATTGGCACTGAGCACTATGTCAATAGGTTAGTCCCAAAAAATGATTTAAATTTGCTATAAATGATTGTAAAACGTCCAAGAATGATAATATAACAACATGGAATAATCGAAAATTATAGATACGTTGGAGACGTAACACAAGGACACAAGAGACTCTTTGTTGTTTGGTTGCAGGGTTGTTTCAGAGAGACCTTCTTCATCCTACACCTACCACGGATTGATGAACCTTAGGTCATCCACTTGAGGGAAAATTGCTACTGTACTACAAAACTCTACGCTTGGAGAACCAACACGAGTCTACAAGAAGAAGGTTGCGTAGTAGACATCAATGCCCATATTGGTTCCTACATATTCTACGAAGACCTTTATCGGTTTTACCTTTATGACAACATACGTAGTTCCCTTTGTCTGTCGGTATGTTACTTGCCCGAGATTCGGTCGTCGGTATCTCCATACCTAGTTCAATCTCATTACCGGCAAGTCTCTTTACTCGTTCCGTAATACATCATCTTGTAACTAACTCTTTAGTCACTTTGCTTGCAAGCTTCTTGTGATGCTATATTATCGAGAGAGCCCAGAGATACCTCTCCGATACACGGAGTGACAAATCCCAATCTCGATCCATGCCAACTCAACAGACACCTTCGGATATACATGTAGAGCATCTTTATGATCACCTAGTTACGTTGTGACGTTTGGTAGCACACAAGGTATTCCTCTCTAGTATCCGGGAGTTGCATGATCTCATGGTCGAAGGAATATGTATTTGACATTAAGAAAGCAGTAGCAATAAACTGAACAATCATATGCTAAGCTCACGGATGGGTCTTTTCCATCACATCATTCTCCTAATGATGTGACCCCGTTATCAAGTGACAACACATGTGTATGATTAGGAAACCTTAACCATCTTTTGATCAACAAGCTAGTCTAGTAGAGGCTCACTAGGGACATGATATTTGTTTATGTATCCACACATGTATTTAAGTTTCCGATCAATACAATTCTAGCATGAATAATAAACCTTTATCATGATTAAGGAAATATAATAGTAACATTTTATTATTTCCTCTAGGGCATATTTCCATCACTCCACTCCTACTACACTGGCGCCACCGTCAGGTCATTCCTCTCGGCCTCATCTCCTGCATCCTACTACACTAGCCTCTTAACCTACATCGTCGATGGAATTCCTCGAGGCCTCATTTCCCACGTCCTACTATTCTGGCATCAGCGCCGGTGTCGCTCCTCTTGGCCTCCTCTCACGAGTCCTATTACAGTCATTCCTCTCGGCCTCCTCTCCCGCGTCCTACTACATTGACACCACCATCGGTGTTGTTCCTCTCGGTCTCCTCTCCTGCATCCTTCCACACTAACATCGCCATGGTGCACGCATTGCATTTCTCCTTGTCATCATATGCCTCGACGCACTTCTCTTTGTCCCTCTTTGCGGACTTCACCTGCGGTGATGCTAACAACTAGTTCACTACGCCGCTGATGTATCGCTCACCCACGATTTCGTGCTCGTCAGTCGGACGCGGTGCCGCGGCCACCATCCACCGTAGGTATTGTGGCACTCTATTGTAACTCTATGTGTTACCTGTAGCCGTTACTACCTCTGTTCCAAAATATAAGACGTTTTTGCTATTTAATTTTGAACTACAAAACGTCTTATATTTTAGGATGGAGGTAGTAGCTTTTAATCACGTCCAGTGTATGCAACCAAACATTGTGCCTTTGTATCAGGCTAGCTAACGCAGGCCACAAAACGCCGGACAAGAGTTGTTTCCTAAATGCAGCCAACCTATATGCAGACAACCAAACAATGTGTAGAACATGGTTTTCAGCATGGATACCCTCAAACTGGCTCAACTCGGTCACACATGCAAAGTGCCCAAATCCCTGCGAGTAACCAAATCCCCAGTGAAGATGCGGCCCGGACATGCAAGTGTCGTTTATACCGATGTCAGGGCATCTGTAGCCGATTCCCTAAAACCGGTTTCAGGAGCAAAAATTCTGGTTTACTCTTCTAACCTGCACCTAGACGAACTTCTAAACTTCATGAATGAGAGAAAAATGTAGCCCTTGCAGCCGCTGAGGAGTAAAACTAATCTCCGGCTAGACCACTGAGTAAAGTGCATGACTCACTCTCTCCATCGCCCGACCGCCCAAATCCACCACCGCACGCCTCCTCCTATGCCTGGATCCGTGGCGCCACTCGCCTCCACCCATCCACTGCGTTTGGCCCACAAATCAACCACGCATGGCTGCCTCGTCCCGTCCCACCTGCTCCTGCATCGGCGGTGCCTCCTCTTCCCACCCCTCCTCCTCTCGCGCTGCACCTGCGTTTCCTGGCGGCCTGTCGCCGCCGCCAAGGCCAAACTACCACGGTGCACGACAGCGCAAATGGGGGACCTGGGTTATCAAGATCTACATCAGGGACACCGGGAAAACCACTGGCTGGGTAGTTTCCACGTGCCGTAGGTGGCGGCGCGTGCATACGACATCAAGTCAGTGCAATTGTACGGTGCCTTCGGCCGCCAGAACTTCCCCGACGGCTATTTGCATTGCCGTCCCCAGAGGCACTGTTGGACAGGCGGGTAGCCAATCACCGCGAGCGACGGGAGGACGGAGAAGCCCACGAGCGTCTCGCGGTCAAGGCTGCCGGTGAGGCGTACATGGCGGAGCTTCGCCGATGCTACCTAGAGCAAGTCTAGGCGGAGTGCCACCGGCAGGACCGAGGTCATCGACCTATCGTTCGATGAAGAAGGCGCCGGCGACGGAGCCAATGATCGGTGATGATGGCAACATCGATGATGGCAACATCTTCGACAACCAGATGATGGCACCGGGCTTGACCCCATGATCGGTGGTCCCCCTAGAGCCAAGTGAAAGCTCTCGTCGAAGAATCCGACAACGATTATAATTAGTAAGTTTTACGTTTAGTTTTGGTTCATATTACTTGTCGCTCAAATGGATGGATTCGAGAGAGTATCAATGTAGCAGGACACATATTAGTGCTTCATTTTTAATACGATGCGCTATCATATTATGATGCTCAATCATTTCTTTTTCCATTTAATTGTGTGTCACCTCAGCAAAAATGTCAAGTTGACATGCATCTACTACCTAATTATTTCGTTGTGAGCAGCCTTAGGGTGTGAGAAGAAAGAAACGAGAAAAAGGCAAGTGTGTGCTTGACAAAAAAGTTTCTTCTTGTACCTAGAGCTTGTGTGTGGGTCTTTTGGGGCAGCCCGAACATTTGGCATCGGAGCCATGGCTGGGTCACGCAGCCCGTCATGCTCGCAGGGTTGCTCAGCGCCCCCCACATGCCGTGGGCGGAGTCCAATGCGACACAACTACCACGAGGTGGTGGTGTAGGAGCACATCGTTCGTGAGGCAAGCAGCACCATCGTCTACACGCCATTGGCGACGATGAATTACATCGAGTGAGCATCGATCATGAAGGTGAGATGCATCTCCAAGGCGTGTAGGAGGCCATCTAGGGTAACACGAGCTTCTCCCAGTACCGGGCGATGTTTGCCATAATTTTTCATGAAGTGCTGCCGGAGATGCACACCACTCTTGTCGGGAAAGCAACGACAAAGGAGGCATGGGAGGCCATCAAGTCCATGCGCATAGGCGATACGAATGTCCATGAGGCCAAGGTGCAAGGTCTCCTCAAGGAGTTCGATGGCATTCACATGAGGAGTGGTGAGACCATCAACGAGCTTGCCATGCGCATGAACCGGGTCGCCAACAACATCCACACCCTTGGTGAAAGCCTCAACGCGGAGAAGTTGGTCAAGAAGTTGTTCCAGTCGCCCTGTCCAAGTACACACAAGTAGCTATTGCAATTGAGCTTTTACATGATCTGAAAATATGTCTCTAGAGGAGTTTGTTGGGCGGATCAAGACCGTGGAGGATAGGTGCGATGCAAGTGAGGACGTAGAAAACTTCAACCATGATGGTAAAAGTTTCTTGCTCCTCACGGAGGAGTAGCTTGCTTGCTACAAGAACTGCGGCGGTGCCCGCAAGAAGAAGAGTACCTTCGACATCCTCAAGGTTCCCAGTTGCAACTGCCATTATACAAGCATTTCTCGAGAGATTGCATGGCGCCAAGGAAGGAGGGCTAGAGCAGATGAATCTTGCCGCTGTGAACACCAACAATGAGCCAACTCTGCTTTGAAGGTTTGACATGAAAGGTCTCAAATAAATGACAACAAGGCTAAATGGATGATTGTTAGAGTTAAACTTGTTGTATAGGTTTACTTCGTATTTTATTTGTGTTGCATAGTTTCATTGCTCTAGAAATTTCAGTAGTCAGCTAGGTTGAAGGAAAATGCACATTGCATGTGTTGCTTAATGACACGGGCAGATCAGCAGCTGGAGCGACGTGAGCACATCTGCAAGTTAGTTGCCGAGCACAACCATGCAACTGCTCTTGGAGTCAGTTTGTGTACACGTTTGTTTCACCTAGGAACGCCCCTGTACATCCAATGAAGATGCGGCCTAGATGTGCAACTATAATCGGCCGCCGGCAGTAATCTAGGTATTCATAGATGTCTTTGGAAAGAACTCAGTGAGATTGAGACTGATTGGGAGTTTTTTTCACTCTAGGCTTTACCAAATGGTTGACAGTGGGTTGAAAAATTGCTAAGTCGCCGGACATTTTGGCACACGTAGCTGGATTCATGGTGCGAAACGGGCTAATCTTGTGGGTCGAGCGCAGACCAACAACTATAGGGTTATTTCTGTGAGTTTTCTTGTCAGCGCACAGGATAACTGATGTATTACCAACGTGTGGGTTTGGACCGACAATACAAGCCCTTTTGCGCCGGCCAAAAAGAAAAATGAATGGTATATAATTATTTTTCCAGTTTCCCGTAGTGATGCATGATTGCATGTTGTGGTGAATCTTTTCAAATGTATGGTTGTATGTTGTGATGGTTTATTTTTTATGGTGAAAATTGAGGTGGCATGATTGCATATTAGGATAAACAATATGAACATTTACAATACAAATGTGTATGATGTAAACATATATTTAAGGATAAATCTAATGACATTGATTTATTGAAATTTAACTTAGATAAAAGCTAACATATGAACTAAATAAAAACGGAGGACGTATATAGAATTTTCAACAAAATACATAATTCCAACGGCTGTATTCGTGCGCCATTCCTCCTTGCCCTTCAGCTCAACATTTTCATTTAAAATCCTCCCGCCGTACCGACGACATTTCACCGCCCATTTCCCAACTTTTTCCCCATCCATCCATCCCGTCACATCACCTTTCACCTCCCACTGTCTCCTTCCCGGCCCATTCACCAGCCACCCCTCCTTCCTTCTCTTCAAGAGCTGGCTAGGTAGCCAGCCACCATTAATACTCACCCCCAAGCTTCGCTTTCTCAGCCCTCCCATTGCCCCCTTTCATCGGCGTCGCAGGATCCCAGCATGTAGCTGCAGCTCCTGGCCATATCCCACACCGGTTACTTAGTTGTGGTTTCGGATAGTGATATCTCGATTGATCTTGGGGGTGAGATTCGTTCTCCGCTACAGTCCTACCTAGCTGCGTATCTCTTGTTCATCACAAGCTGCAGAGACAGAAGCAGCTAGCAAAGTGAGGTGAGGTGAGGTGAATGCGAGCTGCTCTTGCACTCTCGTCTCGGATAGAGTAGAGCACTATTTATAGTGGAGATACCACCACTCTCTCTCAACTTGTTCCATAGGACCACCGCTCCACGGCTCCCCAAGAAGGCAAGAAGTGTCTGCGTGCGCGCGCTAACTCCTAAATAGATCTCCCATTCTTCTTCTTCTAGCGCTCGCTGGATCGTTCGGTCCTTACTGAATACTGACCAGCTGCATGGTTTGATTTGTTGCCAGATCAATGGACCTGATACCACAGCCCGACAGCCCGCACTCGGACGGCAGCGGCGGCGCGACGTCGGGGGCTTCGTCGGCGGTGTCGTCGCTGTCGCCAGGGGGCGCGGTCTCGCCGTCGCCAAGCAGGTACGAGTCGCAGAAGCGGCGGGACTGGAACACGTTCGGGCAGTACCTCCGGAACCACCGGCCCCCGCTGTCGCTGGCGCGTTGCAGCGGCGCGCACGTGCTGGAGTTCCTGCGCTACCTCGACCAGTTCGGCAAGACCAAGGTGCACGCCGCCGGGTGCCCATTCTTCGGCCACCCTGTGCCGCCGGCGCCATGCCCGTGTCCGCTCCGGCAGGCGTGGGGCAGCCTCGACGCACTCGTCGGCCGCCTCCGTGCTGCCTATGAGGAGAACGGCGGACGACCGGAGAACAACCCCTTCGGCGCCAGGGCCGTGCGGCTCTACCTCCGCGAGGTCCGGGAGCACCAGTCACGCGCACGCGGAGTTAGCTACGACAAGAAGAAGCGCAGGAAGCCGCCCCACCCCCCCGGCTCTGCCGACATCCCCTCCCACGAAGGCAACAGCAACGGCCACCACCAGTACCACCAGATGCCCCCGCCGCCTCCCGGCGCCGCGGCGTGAGCCGGTGACCGCCGTCCGCCGGAGCTAGCTAGCTGCAACGACTTTCCCTACGTATCCTATGTATTCCCACCATCTCTCCAGCTAGCCACCGAGCTCTTGCTTACTACAAGTCCCTAGCTAGCTAGTCTCCTCCTACTAGTGCAAGCGCGGATTAAATTCCTCCACGAATCCATGCTTGCTACCCCTACTAGTCTAGTAGTACTACTCTTGTCCGGATCATTTCCAAACTTTGATCATATGATATGATCCCTACTATTCGTTCGCTGGTGTTTTCCCCACCCTCTACTACTGTGCGTTGTTTGTGATGAACATGAACTGATGTTATGTTTAGCGAACTAGCTAGCTCCATGGCTCGATTTAATCCTCTATGTAATCGATTTGGTGCAATTAATTAGCTTAGTCCTCTTGTAACCTCTCGCATCTTGTTGTTGATCTATCTCTTGGTATTGCAATTGATGAGCAATGTGATGTCCTGTTGCATCTTGTGAGGGGTACGGTGCGGTCGTGGAGTCATGTCAGTGTGTGTCGTCTAGGTCCAGTTGGGGAATCTAACGTACTGTTCTCCCTGGGGAGGGGAGGGGTCACGGACGGGCGATGGACATGATACGACGCCTCTTTTAGGCCGCTTTTGCATTGCTTTTTATGGTAATAATAGTACTCCTAATACCACAAGTAGCTAGGCTAGGCTATCTTGACCACCTCTGCCATGCAGCGTCTCTGTCAGGCTAAAACAGCTGAATTGGAATGTATACAGAAATGGTAGCAGCCTAGGTACGCCCTACCTAGCTTGTTTTCAGCTTTGCACCCACCGTACTGATGTACATGCAGCACTAGAAAAACCTGAGTTTTCAGTGGTTACTTAAGCATAAATATATGCAGAGGTACATGTGATTTCTCTGTTTAGTGTACTATGAGTGCAGTTTTGTACGTACATGTTTCTGTCTCTGCAAAGCTTTCACTCGTTGATGCTTAGGAGGGCATGCCATGCATCTCCTTTTCCACATACCTTTTATGGTAACAGGTAAAATGGGAAAATAGACCCTTTACTAAACCTTTAATACAAAATGGGTCATTTTGCCAAGAAAAAATAGATTGGGTTCATTTTGTGTCGAAGTTTTGAAAAAGAGCGAGACTTGTTCATTTTCACGAAATGTAGGTCGTAGGAGCTTTGTGTCAGATTCAGACTGAGCTGAGATAAGCGTAGAACATCTCTCTAGCTGAACTCCTGTGCTTTTTTAAATGCCTATTCAAATCTCAACTCCTCATATTTGATTAATTAGGGCCCTTAAAACAGACAGAATACTTGTCTGTGGACTGATCTGAACTCGTCCGCAAAGCTGACACGGGAGCTGGCCATCCAACTCTGCCCCCAATGCCCACATAATTAGTAGCTTCCGCCAACAGTTGAAGACAGGCTTCCGCCAAAACAGCATGACTCGCTATGATAATGTATGGATTATTAATTATTTGTTTCGCCAAGCACTCGAAGAAAAACAGTGAAACAAATGGCACGTTTTGGTGGAAGCATTCAAATGTTAGTGGAAACAAAGTATACTAATCCAAGTGAGTGTTGGCGGTGTGGGAGACGCGGCTACCCGGTGTGTGGAGTGCGCCGGGCAAGGAAAATCCCTCCGCTTCATATGGCTGGCCGGGGATCGGCCCCCACACCGGCCGCGAGTGGCACGGGGGGAAGTGCTGGGGCTGCCCCGCCGCCGCCCCATGGGTCGGGTCGTGGAGCTCCGCCGATCGGGCAGCGGCCGCCGGCTCCGGCCCCGGGAGCTGTAGGGCGTGGAGGAGCGCCGCCCCCTCAGCTTCGGGGTGTTCCTCCGCCCCCAGTGAGGCATCAGAACGGCAACCTGGGAGCCCGGGCGGCGGCTGCGTTGCCGCCGGCGGCTGGGCAGGGAGTGCTAAGACCCCACACGCCGGCTTTGACTACGGCTGCTGCTGGTCGGGGGGTCCCTCGCTCACCTCCGCAGAGGGCGCCTACTCCTGTGACAGCGGCGGCGGCTCCGGCTATGGTCAGACCCGCGGCGCCGGGAGTGGCTCCGACTGCCCGTGTTACCTCTGAGCCTGGGAACGTGCCTTCGGGGGGTCAGCGTGCACCTCCTCCTCATCTTGCTATTCGACAGGCGCAGAACCGCTCGGGGCAGACGCAGGCTCAGACCAGACAGAATTCCAGTGGAGGGCCGGTTGATGCACCACGAGGCAAGTGGGGAGATGACGGTTTCGATGCATATGGTGTGGGTCAACATCGAGGATCTTCGTCAGCGGGAGGAGGTCGTGGATATGCTTGGCAGAGTGACGGGTCTGCAGAGAGACCGTTTCTAGGGCCAGCTGGAGGCTTTGTTGAGGGGGCCTCAGGACCAGATAACAGACAGAGAGGAGGTTTCCGTGGATACCGTGGTCGTGGTGGAGGCCGAGGGAGGTTTCGACGGACGCCTCCACCCAGGGTTACTGATTCTACCGGGTCGGCAATGGAGACTGATCAGACCCCCCTTGAGTTACCACCCCAGGCGATGGAGGTGGTGAATGCACTGGCTGTTGTGGACGTTCCCGGGACTGAGAAGGACGACGAGGTTGCTGACCGGGCTGATGCAGAGCGGGCATCCAAGTATGCTCGCAAGAAAGAGAGGATGCTTTGTTACCGGTGCGGTGAGAAAGGTCATTTCATTGCAGAATGCGTGGCTCAGCTTTGTGAGTCTTGTGGCAAGCCAGCGCATGCTTCGGGGGAGTGTCCTTTTCTGAGGGAGCAGGTTCCAGCTCTTACTGTGTACGGTGTGTACTGTGCTGAGCTGATGTTCTTTGAGTCAGCGGCTGCGAGGGAGGCTCCAGTTGAGACCCAGAGCCTCACTACTGGATTGGTGAAGGTGACCCAGGGTGATGTTTCACACGCTCAGATTGTGCAGAGGCTTATGGAGCTGGCTCCGGGTGATTTTCAGTGGGACCTGGTATCTGTTGAAGAAAGAGTGTTCAGAGCTGAGTTCCCTTCGGTTGAGGACTTGCGGCGCTTGTTGAGCTTTGGGATGTGTAAGGTTCCAGGCACCAACGGCATTTTGGAGTTTCACGAGTGGAAGAAAGTTGAGCCTAAGGGGAAGCCTCTTACTCAAGTGTGGCTGAGATTCTCTGGGGCACCATCTGAGGCTCTAGCTGATGTTCGTGTGGTGGCTAGCTTGGGGATTATGGTTGGTAAAACGGAGAAGGTTGATATGGCGTTCACGAGAGCTCAGGGGGTGGCCCGTTTGCGAGTCAGTATTTTGGACATAGAGTATGTTCCGGACGTCGTTAACTGGACATATAGGGGTGAGGTTTTTCCCCTTGAGATCGAGTTTGAGGATACGGAGTTATTTGCTGAGGTGGCTGCTGGCACTGACGTGGATATGCACGAAGGGGGTGATGATGATGGTGCTTCCAGGGAACCGACTGATGAGGCGGCACAGGAGCCCAACGGATCGGGGCCTGTGGCTCAGGAGTCTGAGAACGGATCCGGGATGGAGCAGTCTCCCACTTCGTCTCAGCCTCATAGCACTTTGCGGTTTGGATCTTTTCAGCCGACATCGGCTCCTCCTCGTCTATGGAGTGATCGGGTTGACTCTCACGACGCGTTTGAGCACACGCTACCGGCCTTGGACTTTGGACAGGCTCTCCGGCGTTTGGACGACGTTCGACGCGAGGTGGAGCCTCAGGGGTTGCCGGGGCTCACTCCTGGAGGGGAGGGGCTCGGCTTGGTTTCTTCCCGGAGGGAAGGGGTGTCGGGGCAGGCGGCCACGACGCCCTCTTCTCCCGTCTCGTCGCCTATGTCCACGCGGCTGGCGTCAGTGTCCGGCAGTGGCGGTACACCTTTGGGGCAGGTGGCCCTGGAGGAGTGCCAGGCGGGAGCTCCGACTGTGGACGAGTCGCAGGAGGCACTACGTACGCGTCAGGGGCAGGTGGCCCCAGACCCTCTAGTGCCGACGGTGGTTCAACCGGCGTTGCACTCGGCTTCGAGGGCGAGAGCAGGGGGGATGGACTAGGGCAGGCGGCTCTGGTGCCCACTCCTCCTGCCATCTCCCCCTCCCTTCGGAGGTCTCCCTCACCCAGGCCGTCTCCGGGTTCCGTTACTCGGGAGGAGGTGATTGCTTTCGGTGGGATTCGAGACCCGGTTTCCGAGGGGAGACGGATGAGCTCTCGTCTCCAGGACCTTCCGGAGGTCGATGACATGCAGCAGCGGTGCGCTATGCGGGCGGCCAAGCTTCGTGATGTTGAGATCACTACTGGTTATCTTCAGAGCCACGGCACTTATCCGTTCCTGGTCGCTACTCACTCCGACGGAGGCCAGGGAGTGTTTGGTTACTGGTGCTATCCGATGGGAGACGGTAGCTCGGGATATCTTCAGCCGGTTTGGATGGCGGTCATGTAATAGGATAGGCAATTAGTTTACCTGTCTTTTGTTGAGCCAATCGGCTGTGGTTTATCCTTTGTTGGGCTAGCTTATGTATCTAGCCTTTGGGTTCTGTGTGAGCCTTTTCATTTTCTTTTTAGTTTGCTACTACTCAGACTTCGAGACTTTGTGGATGTTTTATTATTAATAAGATGGCCGTATGCATCATGCTGATGCAGAGGCCGGGGATCCCCCTTTTCGAAAAGTGAGTGTTGGCGGAAGCCTTTTTCACAAGGGTTGGTGGAAACCTTTTTCAGTCAATAACTAATGGATGGATTAGTAGCTGAATTTGAACAAAAACAAAGTGGCTTCCGCAAGGTTTCAAAGCCTTCCGCCAAAATGCTAAGCATGGAAAGGAAAAAAAAAGGCAGGCCTTCCGCGACCCGGAAAGAGAGGAGAGAGGCGTATGTGGTGGTAAAGGAGAGATTTTCTTCCAGTCAGCCTAGCAAACAATGATG
Organism: Triticum dicoccoides; assembly: GCF_002162155.2. NCBI lineage: Eukaryota > Viridiplantae > Streptophyta > Magnoliopsida > Poales > Poaceae > Triticum > Triticum dicoccoides. The sequence goes on along the minus strand of NC_041381.1, from coordinate 320,329,060 downwards.
ATCGCTATAACACATTGATGTTATTGTGTGACCCGGGCATGCTAAATAAAGCATGAAAAATTCAAAAATCATGTGATGCAACTGTTTTGAGAATGATGGTGGGCTCCTTATGACCTTGATATTGCCTTGTGAAGCTTTTGGGCACTTCTTCCATTTTCAATATATGCAACCAATTGATCCGAGTAAATTAACCTGGACACCCTCTTACTTCTGAGATTGCCAAGAGCCTTTCGGTGTCCGCCACAGTTGGCTCTCTCAGGTACTGAAGTCCAAACACCGGGACCACGGCATTTGCAAACCTGACCATGCATCTCCGCATCAGCGGCCATGCCATATGCAAGCATCCGCATTGCGGCCGTGCACTTCCGCTAACCGAAGGAACCAATCCTTCCCACACTGTCCTTCTTCAAGATGAAGTTGTCATCAAAGGATCGGACAACATGGTAGAGACGATCAAAGACATTTTTGCGCATTCGAAAGCGCCAACAAAAATTGTCGTCCATCGGCGTCAAATGGCCGCGCTCCCAGTTGTGTCTGAGCACTCAATGATCCTTCACTGATCCCTTGAAATTGAGAGCATGCTCCTCCGCACGCTCCACGTCTGCAAGCACCGCTTGCATTATCACCGTCTCATCCGTGTAGTCCTCCTTGTCAGATGACTCAACATAGTGCTCGTATATGTACTTCATATCCGAATCCATTGCTTCAAAGATAAAAGGGACAAAAAAATAGTTCGGGCAATTCACCGAACAGTTGCCGGGCATGGTGAGCATCATAGGAGCAGATGGTACCCGAGCAGTCGAAGGAGGGGTATTGAACGACATCATAGGAGAAGCGGCGTGTACCCCTGTTGTCCTGTTCAAGGTGACAGACTCGTCGAGTTTTGGCAGGGGTGTGGCGTGGCGACCGGGGTGGTGGAGCAGCGGCGAAGGCAAGACAAAAAACCGAAGGAGAGAAAATGGGAGGATGGAGACGCGGGGTCGGGAGGTGTTTTTGGTGTGCCGGGAATGTTGGAGTCCTACGTGGCTGCTGTCCAGACTCCCGCAAAGCCAAGACCCTCCACTTTGTCTCGGGTTTACCAAAAAAATATGTCAGGACCGCTCAGTGGACCAATACAGGCCTGTGTTAGATAGTTAAACACGTCTGAACTGCGTAATCCGGACGGTTGCGAATGGCTTGAGGATTCTCTTTGGAGGTGCCTCTTTTTTATTAGAAACGGAGGAAGACCCCCGGGCTCTGCATCTGGACGATGCATGCAGTCATTTTATTAATTGTTCACACAAGAACTTACAAAATAATACAACAGTAAGACTAAATCCACCGTCTAGGCAACATCTGTCGCTAATCCTATCCAATTGATGAAGGGATGCTGATAGTCTGGGCCTAATACCAAACACACCTCTTCCAAACCTAACATCTAAGACCTAAGGTCCCATCCAGGACGCCTGCCGGGTATGGAGCACCCACCGGTCCGGCGCACTCCTCAACCAGGACGCCTGCCGGGTATGAGGCCGCCGCAGCCACCTACCACCAATCCATCTTCAGAACTATACTGCCGCATCTACCTTGCCCAGTCTAGCTGTCGTCGATGCCACCACGACGCCAGACCGCGTCACCCTCCTGCGCGAGTCCATATCTGCGCATCGGACGCCGAGTCACCACAGCGCCATGCCGCCGAGATCCGCCGCCATCAATGAGTGAGATGAAGCACCGCTCCACCAAAGAATTCGTCCTCTGGTCCCTCGATCACGTGTGTACCTCCAAGAATGACGCCCCAAAGGGGGAACGACACTAGAGCGCCGCCATCATCCGATCATCCAATCTAGGATTTCCCCTGGAGGTAGTAGAGAGTGGCCTTGAACTTCTCCACGGGGATGCCTTCAAGAAGGGAATGATGCAGATAGCGCCGCCACCGCCGGCCTTGGCAATAGCCGAAATCAAGTTTTCACCCAGATCTCTGTTCGAAGGAGTCCAACTCCCGTGCACGTCCGCCGCCACCACCAGGCTAAGCACTCGCCGCCGCCGGCACCTCCGCGATGCCTAGAGGCCGCGAGACTCACTGCCACCACGCCTGGGCCGCCGGCCACTGCTGCCAACACCAACCCCACCATCCACCGGATCTGGGCAGTGATTCCAGATCCATTCCCCACCACCCACCACCACGGAGGGGAGAAGGCGGCGCCAGCTATGGACACCGGGAGGGGGAGAAGGAGCCGAGGCAGGGCCAGCCCGACGCCCGACACCACCAGACAGATGGGAATGCCCCGCGGAGTCCCCAACTGCGTGCGGGAGAGAGCCGCCCCGCCGCCGCCAACGCCACACGGCCTTTGGCCGGCGACTCCCCAGGCGGCGGCAGGGAGGGGAATTAGGCAAGGGGGCGACCGGGGCGGCGCTAGGGTTCCTCCCGGAGGCGCCCGCGGGAGCACCTTGGGGAGGGGAGGGGAGGGATGCCCTTAATCCACATATTTAAAACAAGCTAGCCTGTTTGCTTTCCCACGTGGCTTTCTTTATTTATCGAGGTTCGTGGTCAATACTATGCAAGACTTGAGCCTGAAAATGAAATATACGGGCATGTATGTCTTTTTCTTAGAGAAACCGGCATTTATGTTGGTCAAGCAGACATGTCAAATATGTCTTTGCCTTCACTCCGCTCCTGCTGCACTATTGCTCACACCAAATCAAGCAGTGGCTGCACCCTGCACATATTGCAAGGATTTCCCTGCCATTAGAGTGTCACCATTTGTACACGGGGTAATGGAAAGCTCCTACTCCATAGGCCACAGATGCTGGAGGGCATACTGTTGCAGCATTCACTCGCTCCTGTCTTGGTGCCGTTTCGCATGTGCCGACGTACTACTACGGAAGGAGTACATGTGTTACTCCAGTGCATGTCATGAGCTAGGTTACAAGTGGCTACAGAAATTGTGGTGGGGGGTACGTACCACTGACCTTTGAACAATAGATGTACGGTACATCGTCTGAGTAAAAAAATACTATTGTTGATTCTCAAACACATAGGGAGCGTTTCGTTGCTCGCATCGTTTTTCTCTCCCTTTCATATTTGTCCCAGTTAAGCCTGGTTGAATATTTGCGGGCAAAAAACCATCATCTATACGTTGATTGGTTGCCTAAATGTTCCTTTCTTGCATCGTAGCAATGACTCTACGTTTCTCTTAAAAAAAAGGGACAACACTAACGCTCACACGTGTGGTGGGAGTCAAACCCGCTCACACGCCCTATAACATACAGACTACGTCATGTCACCGCCTGCATGCATGTGAAAATCTTTTTAGATTTTCAGTTTTTAAAATGTTTTATCTCTTAAATGAAAAATCCGATTAAAGATCTGTTTTCACCATTAAATCCCTCGCGACGAGATCTTCAAAACTAGATCTCAATATATTTCGACGAATTTTTTTTTGGCTAAAAGTTATCATGTCTATTGCACATGAATTGCCATGATGTTTACACTAAAGTTGCCATGTTATGTTTCAACTATTTTCTTCTGTATTAAAAAGTAAAATTTGACATATTATAAAATGGAGAATTAAGAAACTAGACTTGCCATGCACCATAAACTAAAATTGCCATGATACATGCACTTAAAATTGCCATGGTTCATGCAAAAAAATATTTTCATGGTCAAAGTACTGAAATTGTCATCATCAAAAACTAAAATTGCCCTGATCTACAAACTAAAATTGCCACATGGCAACTTTAGTTTAAGCACCATGGCAACTACAGTGTAAACATCATGGCAACTTTCGGGCAAAAAAAAATTTCGTCGAAACATATCAACATGGGGTCTAGTTTTGAAGATCTCGTCGAGAAGGATTTAATGGTGAAAACGGATTTTTAATTCGCTTTTTTAATTAGGAGATAAAACATTTTTAAGCCAAAAACCAAAAAGATTTCTACTGATGTCATCTGTTCATACATGGCAAAATGAGTGGTGATGAAGGCTTGTGGGCGATGTGCAAACGCCCACACGTGTGGGCGTTAGTTTTTCCTAAAAGAAAGCAATGACTCTACGCAATGTGTTTGGTTGCTCGCATTGGCTGCTCATGCTAGTGCTTGGTTGCATACGAGCATAGAGTTGTAGTCACCTTTTACCCTACATGGTGAGTTTACCCGCTACTACACCTTATACAAGATCACATCAAGCACACCAACGCCATAACATTGCAATGGCGATGAACTGCACGATGATGACGAAGTTCTTCAACCCAAACTGATGATCCACCTTACCAACTTCAACATTGTTGCATGTCTGCTTTCGCACAAACTTAGAGTAAGCATCCTTTGACGTCTTCCTATTCTTAAACCCTTTGTGGCTGTTGTTCTTGTAACTTGACACTTCATTGCATGCTTCCCATGATTCATAAATCCCTAGAACCCTCACGTGGAACACCACATACCACTTGTCCTAGCATTGCATAAGAGCAAAAGTTCAAGCAGCAAGCAATGAAGCACATAAGTAGCAAGCAATGGAGCAGAAGATCAATAGTAAGCATGCATGATCATACAGCATAGCAAGTTCAACCTAGTATTACTATGGTGTCATCCTACCACCACATCTAAAAGAGGGCATAATCCTACCACCATATGTTAATCATCAGTGTGAGGGGTTAGTATATACCACATCACCAAAATATATAGACCATCAAATAGTTTTCAACTTCTGACTACACAAAATATACATCGTCATCGTCATCATCATCGTCGCCATCGCCGCTGAGGATCATGCATGTCGTCACCACAACCAGAAGCAACACTAGTAGTAGTGCTTGCCCAGCTAGGTCCCCAGTCAGAGCATCTTGTGGGTGTCTCCCATGGCAACAAACCCAACACCCCGGGCTTTGATGTTCAGTAGGTGGCTGAGAGCCTCCCTAAGAGCCTTTGGGCTGAAGCCACCTTAGTCCATGAAGGAGCTGTAGAGGTTAGAGTGGACGTCAACCGGCTTGCTCTCTCTAATGGCGGCGGTGACCTCCTTCATGGCCTGAGCCATGCTGCTGAAGACGGTCAGCTCGTCCTCCATCAAGTCTCCCCTCTTCCTCTTGCTATCAAGCACCAGAACATGCTCACCATCCTTATCAGGACCATAAAGGTTGATGGTGTCTTACTCCTAGGTGTGTGGATACTCGGGCATAGGTGAGCCTAGCGGCTGACTGTAGCGCAGGGCATGCTTGCCGATTGCCAGCCCGAAGGAGAAGATCTGTTGCATCTGGTGGTAGTTCTGGATGGGTGTGTTGAGGAACTTTGCATGTTTGGGGTGAGCCTAAGAAAGAAACACGACAAAGTGGTTAGTTAGAATGGCAATGGTACATAGGTTTAAAATAGCTGGTTAGTTAGAATGACATGGTTTCTGAGCTAACCACGACGTGGCCTTGGTAGTGCTCTGCCTCCAAAAGGATCGAGCAGCTGTCCTCATCCCATGAAGTGTCGCTTAGGTATCTTAGTTTGGACGTTGTGATTTACCACTCTCTCCACTTCCTAAGGTGATTGTAGACCTGGGTCAAGGTGACCTCATGTGCAAAAACTCAAACACCCACCACTGCAGGATGCTGCTAACATGACAGTACAATCAGAGACCCTTCAACGAAACTGTGTGATGCATTAACCGCAAACTGTGGTGTAAAAAACCGTCAAAAAAGATGCAAAACGCTTGTGATGGCGGATATATCAAACACGGTTTAGATTTTAGTTGCGTGTGTGATGCGGGGCATACGGTTGATCCATATGAACTGTTTGCGATGAGACAGAACAACAGAAACGGGCAGCCATATCAACGTGTGTGCGATATACGACATACAGTTTGCTCAGATGAACCGTTTGCGATGATTGAGTTGAACACAAACGATTCTGTGTAACAAGATGTGTGTGACACCCGACAAACAGGTCGGTAATCAGAATTGTGTGCGATCATTATAGACAGCCCATACGGTCTTTTTTTGTGAATTGTGTGCTCGATAGGGCACACAATTCAAGAAACCAACCTGTGGGCGATAATGTAAAAGATCACCGTCGAATACGTATTACTAACCGTCTGCGATAAGATTGACAGGGGAAACAAAGATAACTAATTAATATGAGCGAAAAGAAACAAAGATATATACAGTCTCCTTAATTTAGTCCTCCTTCTTCTTCTTCTTCTTCTTGTTTTTGTTGGATGGCCCCGCGACATCGTCTTGGCGAAGACGCTTTTTGCAGCTGACCGTTGGCTTTTCATCGCTGCCGCCGCCTTCATTGTCGTTGTTGTCGTCGTCCTCCTCCTCCTCGTTCGACCAATCCTCCTCCTCATCATCATCGTCCTCTTCTTCGTCCTTCGACGGCTCTTTGTTCGTCTGGTTGTCGTTTGACGACTCAGGAGGCATGATGACCCACAAGTACAGGGGATCTATCATAGTCCTTTCGATAAGTAAGAGTGTTGAACCCAACAAGGAGCAGAAGGAAATGACAAGCGGTTTTCAGTAAGGTATTCTCCGCAAGCACTGAAATTATCAGTAACAGATAGTTTTGTGATAAGGTAATTCGTGATGGGTAACAAGTAACAAAAGTAAATAAGGTGCAGCAAGGTGGCCCAATCCTTTTTGTAGCAAAGGACAAGCCTAGACAAATTCTTATATGAAGGAAAACGCTCCCGAGGACACATGGGAATTATCGTCAAGCTAGTTTTCATCACGCTCATATGATTCGCGTTCGTTACTTTGATAATTTGATATGTGGGTGGACCGGTGCTCGGGTACTGCCCTTTCTTGGACAAGCATCCCACTTATGATTAACCTCTGTTGCAAGCATCCACAACTACAAAAGAAGTATTACGGTAAACCTAACCATAGCATGAAACATATGGATCCAAATCAGCCCCTTACGAAGCAATGTATAAACTAGGGTTTAAGCTTCTGTCACTCTAGCAACCCATCTTCTACTTATTACTTCCCAATGCCTTCCTCTAGGCCGAAATAATGGTGAAGTGTCATGCAGTCAACGTTCACCTAACACGACTAGAGGAGAGACAACATACATCTCATCAAAATATCGAACGAATACCAAATTCACATGAATACTTATAGCAAGACTTCTCCCATGTCCTCAGGAACAAACATAACTACTCACAAATCATATTCATGTTCATAATCAGAGGGGTATTAATATGCAAATAGGATCTGAACATATGATCTTCCACCGAATAAACCAACTAGCATCAACTACAAGGAGTAATCAACACTACTAGCTACCCACAAGTACCAATCTGAGGTTTTGGGACAAAGATTGAATACAAGAGATGAAATAGGGTTTGAGAGGAGATGGTGCTGGTGAAGATGTTGATGGAGATTGACCCCCTCCCGCTGAGAGGATCGATGGTGATGACGATGGTGATGATTTCCCCCTCCCGGAGGGATGTTTGCCCTGCAAAAACAGCTCCACCGGAGCCCTAGATTGGTTCCGCCAAGGTTCCGCCTCATGGCGGCGGTGTTTCGTCCCGAAAGCTTGCCTATGATTTTTTCCAGGGTAAAAGACTTCATATAGCAGAAGATGGTCACCGGAGGGCTGCTAGGGGGCCCATGAGGCAGGGACGCGCCCAGTGGGGTAGGGCACGCCCCCACCCTCATGGCCAGGGTGTGGGCCCCCTCTGGTACTATCTTCGCCCATTATTTTTTATTAATTCCAAAAATAACTTTCGTGGAGTTTCAGGACTTTTGGAGTTGTGCAGAATAGGTCTCTAATATTTGCTCCTTTTCCAGCCCAAAATCCCAGCTGCCGGCATTCTCCCTCTTCATGTAAACCTTGTAAAATAAAATAGAATAGGCATAAGTATTGTGACATAACGTGTAATAACAGCCCATAATGCAATAAATATCGATATAAAAGCATGATGCAAAATGGACGTATCAACTCCCCCAAGCTTAGACCTCGCTTGTCCTCAAGCGAAAGCCAAAATCGAAAAATATGTCCACATGTTTAGAGATAGAGGTGTCGATAAAATAAAATACAGACATGAGGGAATCATGATCTAACAGCAACATATATAAATATTTTCATATGTTTTCTTATGCTCAAGTAATAATCTATCCACAATGTCAAGTATGAATCAGAAATTTCATTGAAAACTAACAAACTATAATCTCGATCATTGAAGCAATTGCAATTTATCATAATATCGGAAAGAGTCAATATAAGAGCTTCTCAGCAAGTCCACATACTCAACTATCATTTAGTCTTTCGCAATTGCTAACACTCACGCAATACTTATGGTTATGAAGTTTTAATCGGACACAGAGAAAGATACGGGCTCATAGTGTTGCCTCCCAACCTTTTACCTCAAGGATAACGTCAACAATAATAGTTCATGCTAACTTACATCCAATTGGAT
>NC_041381.1:320263462-320320284 GCF_002162155.2 Triticum dicoccoides | reverse complement strand
GGTGCTTGCCAAAGGATAAAATATAAAAAGGAAAGGTGAAGATCACCATGACTCTTGCATAATGTATAAGCAGGAATAAAATATAGACCCTTCGTTGAAGGAAGCAAAGGTTGTCATGTGCTTTTATGGTTGGATGCATGAAATCTTAATGCAAAAGAACGTCACTTTATATTGCCACTTATGATATGGACCTTTATTATGCAGTCTGTCGCTTTTATTGCTTCCATATCACAAGATCGTATAAAGCTTATTTTCTCCATACTAATAAGTCATACATATTTAGGGAGCAATTTTTATTGCATGCAACATGACAACTTACTTGAAGGATCTTACTCAATCCATAGGTAGATATGGTGGACTCTCATGGCAAAACTGGGTTTAAGGATATTTGGAAGCACAAGTAGTAGCTCTACTTGGTGCAAATAATTTGGCTAGCATGAGAGGGAAAGGCAAGCTCAACATGTTGGATGATCCATGACAATATACTTTATTTCGGATATAAGAAAACATAACCCATTACGTTGTCTTCCTTGTCCAACATCAACTCTTTAGCATGTCATATTATAATGAGTGCTCACAATCATAAAAGATGTCCAAGATAGTATATTTATATATGAGAACCTCTCTTTCTTTGTTACTTCCTATTAATTGCAACGATGACCAAAACTATGTTTGTCGACACTCAACAACTTTTATTCATCATACTCTTTATATGTGAAGTCATTACTCTCCATAAGATCAACATGATCTCTTTATTTCATTTTATTCTTTCTTTTTCTTTTATTCCCTCAAGATCATAGCAAGATAGCAAAGCCCTTGACTCAACACTAATCTTTATTATATATTTCTCGCGGACTCAATTACATAGAGGGATCATAAAGCAAAACTCAAAACTAAATCATACTAAAAACTTTATTCTACTAGATCAAGATATAACCAAAAGGAACGAACTAAGAAAAATGGTAAGATAGGAGTGTGATGGTGATACGATACCGGGGCACCTCCCCCAAGCTTGGCAGTTGCCAAGGGGAGTGCCCATACCCATGTGTTCAATTCTCCTTTGCTGGTGAAAAAGGTGGTGGTGATGATGGATAGTCGGACATCGAGCGTAGGAGCTCCTCCAGTTTGCGGATAATGCCCTTGAGTGCGGTTATATGCTCCTTCAACAAAAAAAATTCACGTGTGAGATACTTGTTTTGTATGCGAGTTAACTCAATCATCTTGAAAGCTTCAATCTCAGTTGGGGTAAGAAGGTCGTGATGAGGTTGAAGGATGTCTTCTTCTTCTGCCGTCGGGGCTTGATCCTCCATGACCTTCTTGATACTATCATCCTTGTTGATTGAGGGAGTCCTGGACTAGGGGGTGTCCGGACAGCCGGACTATCATCGTCCGCCGGACTCCAAGACTACGAAGATACAAGATTGAAGACTCCGTCCCGTGTCCGGATGGGACTTTCCTTGGCGTGGAAGGCAAGCTTGACGATACGGATATGTAGATCTCCTACCATTGTAACCGACTCTGTGTAACCCTAGCCTTCTCTGGTGTCTATATAAACCGGAGGGCTTTAGTCCGTAGGACACAACATACATTACAACAATCATACCATAGGATAGCTTTAGGGTTTAGCCTCCTTGATCTCGTGGTAGATCCACTCTTGTACTACCCATATCATCAATATTAATCAAGCAGGACGTAGGGTTTTACCTCCATCGAGAGGGCCCGAACCTGGGTAAAACATCGTGTCCCTTGTCTCCTGTTACCATCCGCCTAGACGCACAGTTCGGGACCCCCTACCCGAGATCCGCCGGTTTTGACACCGACATTGGTGTTTTCATTGAGAGTTCCTCTGTGTCGTCACCGATAGGAAGGATGCCTCCACCCGTCCTCAAAGACGGTATTTTCGCCAAAGGGGCCTTGGCCGCCGGCCAAACTATCCGGCTAGGCGGTTTTCTTATGACCGCATGTCCGGCCACTGCTTCGACAATGACTTCCCAAGTCGTCAAAAGCAATCTCCGCGTCAGCTCAGAATTCGCCAAGCGGCTGGATCCAATAGAGCTCTCGTCTGTCAACGAGCTCTTGGATCGCATCGCCGCCCTGGGAGTCGCTACAGACTACAATCAGATTGGGCTTAAAACCGATCTGAGAGAGATTAACTCTCCTCAGGCCACCCACTACGTCGCAGTGGTAGAGGAGCAATGCGGCGACTTTTCGCCTACATTGGAAACTAGTCACGTCCGGATTCCCGAACCCTCCACGCCGGATTTCCGCAGAGGGACGGACTTCGATCGAGCATTGAACGTAAAATCATGCATCGTTCCAGACCCGCTGGATCGTGTCCAGCAATCCAAGCTTCCGAATTCGGAAACTCCTCGGCCTTTAAGCCTCAAGATGGGTAGGGATCCGGATTTTATTCCACCCACCCGCCCAGACATATGCGATCTATCTCTAATACGGCAAGAGCCCGCTGAAACAGTACATCACTACTGGGCCAGATTCCTCCTGGTTATGGACAGGATAAAGGACTGCCGAGAGGAAAACGCAGTCTCAATCTTTTGCAATAATTGCACGGACAAGGGAATATTGAACGCCATCGGCCGTCGTAAAATTATAGCTTCACTGATCTGGCGTCCATAGTACGAAAGTACTGTGCGATGGAGAGTTTCCGGAAAATCGAAAACCAGTTTTGGGACAATCCGGCCCCGAATACAACCCCAGTCCGCACCAAAAGGGTGCATCACACTCAGGCCCCAGATACAAAAACCAAAAAGCAAAAACCCCATAAAGGGCACGGAACCGTACTGGAGGGATGGCTCAATGGACCCTGTAAACTTCATAGTACAGAGGGAGCCGTCCCAACACATAGCCTTCGAGCATGTTGGATATTACGGCAGGTGGCCAAAAGTGGCGAGGAGCTCCTAGCCCCGGAAAACCACTCCAACAATACCGGTACGGTATCAACAGTCTTCGAGACCTTCGCATCAAACAATATGCGAAAACGAACAATCCGCGGCCTCGCCAAAGTCTACCAAGTAGCAACAGCAAATCCATGGAGCGACACAGCCATCACCTTCAACGCCAGCGACGAACCTAAATTCCGAACAGCCCGAGAACCAGCCGCACTGGTGCTTAGGCCCATAGTGGATGGCTTTCGACTTACAAAGGTCCTCATGGATGGCGGCAGCGGACTAAACCTCATCTACGAGGAAACTCTTCAAAAAATGGAAATCGATTGGAGCCGTATTGAGCGAAGCAGCACAACCTTCAGAGGAATAATCCCTAGCCGGGAAGCGCTGCACCGGAAAAATCACACTCGATGTGGTGTTCGGCTCGCCGGACAATTACAGATCCGAAGAAGTCACGTTCCAAGTGGCCCCGTTCAACAGCGGATATCATGCTATATTAGGAGGAGAGGCATTTACAATTTTTCAAGACGTACCCCACTACGGGTATATGAAGCTCAAAATGCCTGGGCCCGGCGGAATAATCACTCTCGCTAGTGATCCGGACATAGCGCTCCGCACCGAAAACAAGACAGCCGCACTAGCCCTAGAGGCACTATCCGAAGCCCTAGCGGCAGAAGAACTCATCGCGCTGCGCTCTACGGTGAACAGGGACGATGTGATACTCGATAAAAGATCCAGGTCCACCTCCTTCAAACCAGCTGATGAAATAATAAAATTCGAGGTCCATCCAACGGAGCCAACAAAGACGGCCTCCATTGGGGCACAATTGAACCCCGAAGTAGACGCCGCACTGCGCGAATTCCTTTGGGAAAATTGGGACATTTTCGCATGGCATCCTTAGGATATGCCCAGAATCCCACGCAGGTTGGCAGAACACAGCCTAAACATCCTAAAAGGATTTAAGCCAGTCAAACAGGCTCTTCGGCGTTTTTCCGAACCCAAAAGACAGGCAATGGGAGAAGAGCTAGCCAAACTATTGGAAGCCGTATTTATCAGAGATATCAAACATCCGGATTGGCTAGCAAATCTGGTAATGGTACCAAAGAAGGACAAATCCTGGTGCCTATGCATCGATTTTAAAGACCTCAATAAGGCTTGCCCAAAGGACCCCTTCCCCCTCCCCCGCATCAACCAAATTATCGATGCTACCGCAGGGCACGATTCATTGTGCTTCCTCAACGCATACTCTGGTTACCATCAAATCAAGATGGCGGAAGCAGACCAAGCCGCAACGGCATTCATTACTCCATACGGACCATTCTGCTTCAACACGATGCCCTTCGGACTTAAAAATGCCGGCGCAACATATCAGCACATGATTCAAGCATGTCTGGCTACCCAGATCGGCAAAACAGTCGAAGCATACGTAGACGACGTAGTCGTCAAAACAAAACACGTCGAAACTATAGTAGACGATTTGAGGCTCACATTCGACAACCTCAGAGCATATGACATCAAGCTGAATCCGGAAAAATGTGTTTTCGGCGTACCAGCCGGAAAGCTGCTGGGCTTCATTGTATCCGGTAGAGGAATTGAAGCAAACCCGGCTAAAATCCGAGCTCTGTCACAGTTGGATATCCCAAAAGACCTCAAGCAGATACAAAAACTAACAGGATGCGTGGCAGCTTTAAGCCGCTTTATCTCCCGTCTAGGAGAAAAGGCATTGCCCCTCTATCGCCTCCTCAGGCGCACCGAACACTTCGAGTGGACGGATGCTGCCACTGCCGGATTCGAAGAAATAAAGGCCATATTGGCAACAAATCCGGTCCTGGCTGCGCCCAATTTGGGCGAACCAATGTTGTTATACATCGCAGCAACGCATCAAGTTGTATGCGCGGTACTCGTCGTCGAACGAGAGACAGAAGGGCATAAATTCCCTCTTCAAAAACCAGTGTATTATGTATCCACTGTGTTAACCCCCTGCAAGTCCCGTTACCCACACTATCAGAAGATAGCGTATGCGGTGTTCATGGCATCCCGGAAGCTCCGACACTACTTTCAAGAGTGTTCGATAACAGTGGCCTCCGAAGTACCACTCAATGACATCATAAACAACCGCGACGCAATGGGCAGGATTGCAAAATGGGCCATTGAGCTCTTACCATTCGATATAACTTACAAACCTCGGCGAGCTATAAAATCACAAGTTTTGGCTGACTTTGTCGCTGAATGGACCGAAGCCGAACTCCCTAAAGAGTATGGCGCATACTCCAACTGGATTATGCATTTCGACGGCTCTAAAATGTTGGCCGGACTGGGGGCTGGCGTCGTACTGACGTCCCCGACCGGGGATACAGTCCAATACATACTTCAAATAATGTACACGGACTCCAACAACGCAGCCGAATACGAGGCCCTTTTACATGGTCTCCGGATAGCAATCTCCATGGGCATTCAACGCCTAGAAGTGCGCGGGGATTCAAACCTTGCAATATCCCAAATAAATGGACATTTCGACGCCAAGGATCCAAAAATGGCAGCATATCGCAACGCTGTCTTAAAAATGTCAGCTCGGTTCGAAGGACTCGAATTCCATCACGTAGCCCGAGATAATAACCAAGCGGCCGACGTACTGGCACGCATCGGTGCAAAACGTGATGCTGTCCCTCCAAACATCTTCCTGGAGCGGCTCTTCAAGCCATCCGTACTATGGGAAGAGGAGCCCGGAAATGACAAACCGGAAAGAACCGCGCCGATCGGCAGTTCAGCCGATGACATAACACCTTCAGCCCACGACATAATGGCGGTAATCGCCCCGTGGACAGAACCTTTCTTAGCCTATTTGCTTAGACAGGAACTTCCCGAAGACCAAAATGAGGCCCGCTGCATAGTCCGGCGATCGAAAGCCTACAAGGTCCATGAGGGAGAACTTTATAAGAAAAGTACAACCGGAGTCCTTCAAAGGTGTATCTCCGAAGAGGAAGGGCGAAACCTCCTGGCTGAAATTCATGCCAGACTAGGCGGAAACCACGCAGCAGCCCGGGCCCTTGTAGGAAAGGCATTCCGTACAGGATTTTATTGGCCGACGGCCCGGGCAGATGCCCAGGACTTAGTCCAGAGATGCGTCGGTTGTCAGCTCTTTGCTAATCAGAGCCATATGCCGCCCACCGCCCTCAAAACTATACCCATTACCAGGCCGTTCGCGGTCTGGGGGCTTGATATGGTTGGACCCCTTAAAGGGGGAACACACAAGCAAAGGTACCTATTGGTCATGGTGGATAAATTCACCAAATGGATAGAGGCCAAACCGGTCAAAACGACAGAGTCCGGACCAGTGATAGACTTTATATCCGGGGTAGTACACCGTTACAGAGTCCCCCACAGCATCATCACCGACAACGGAACGAACTTTACAGCCGACGAGGTTAAGTCATGGTGCAAAAATATGGGCATCAAGCTCGACTACGCTTCAGTCTATCACCCTCAAACCAACGGTCAAGTGGAATGAGCAAATGGTCTAATAATGAGCGGCATTAAACCCAGACTAGTGCGGTCACTTACTAAATCTGACACGCACTGGGTTGAGGAGCTCGACTCTGTACTCTGGGGGCTGCGGACAACGCCTAACCGCACTACCGGATTCACACCATTTTTATGGTATAGGCGCAGAGGCAGTCCTGCCCTGCGACATTATTCATGACTCACCTCGAGTGCGCATGTACGAAGAAAGAGAGGCCGAGCTGGATCGGCAGGACAGCTTGGACACATTGGAGGAAGAACGCGACGTCGCCAAGGCTCGTTCCGCATTCTATCAACAGCAGGCCTGAAGATATCAAAGCAGAGAAGTACGGGCCAAGACTTACAACGTTGGCGAACTAGTTCTATGCCTGCCGGACAAGAAAAAGGACAAGCTCAAGCCCAAATGGGAGCGCCCCTTCATTATCGATCAAGTCCTGACCGGCGGAGCGTACCGTCTACGAAATGCGTCGGATAACCGACTCAAGCCGAACCCATGGAATGCAGCCCGCCTCCGAAGATTCTATGCCTAGCGCCGGACTAAGAGTTTGTCCCCTTCCTCCGTTCAAATCTTTACACTTCGGCTGTATTTTGTTTCTCTTTCTTCTCCTAACCTTTTTACTAAAAATCCCCTAAGGGCCTACTTCCGCATTGTTCGCATACACTTGATGTGCCATCCGCACTCATTATACCTGGGGGCTTCTTTTCCAGAAGCTCAATTATAAGGGCTTCATGCCCAGCACATGTGTTAAGCTTCCACATGTACCTTTTACTCACCATTATATGCATCAATATGACTTAAGTTTTGGCCAAGCTGGGTTGCCTGGCTCCTGTGCTTACCCCTACGTTCTCGATTGTTCGGCTAGGAGGTAAAGGGAGCACCTCTGCGATTGTTACTGCCGGGTCAGCCGGATGTGTACCTCAGACTGGGTGAAGCCGAAAGCTAGCGTTCTTAAGGGAATATTCGGTCGGTGACTTGAAAGATGATTTTTTATCTATTTATTTATCTGCCCCCAGATGTTTTCCTGCTCTTTTCGCAGTCCGGACATGCACTTTAGGCCATGCCTCCCAGGGAAAGGAACCCTTAACGGAACTATTCTGCCTGGAAGATGTTTCTTACTAACCATGTAATATAACATAACTAGTTGGGCACTTGTCTGATAAAGCACTAATGACCCCTACGCCTGGTCTCCATGCATACCCCGGTTGTTTCTTAACCAAGAAGGTATTCGAACACACTCCGGACTCTAGGGTCCCGAGGTCGAAGCGAAAAGGTCGGCAAAGACAAACGATCTACAATCCGGCTAGAAGGCATTTCACATGTCATTTTAAAATACATTGTCAACTTTACTAATTGTATTCCTCCTCAATCCCGTCTAACAGGCTGTCTAACTTACAGTCCCGTTGGGAAAATTTAGCAGCCAACTCTACCTGGCTGTATGCTAAACTCACAGGGATCTCCTTCTCATCGGGCCCCACCGGTCCAACTTCGGCCATGTGGTTGGGACCCGCCTTCTTGTAACGCGTCTTCACCATGGCCCAAGCCTTCCTGGCACCTTGACGGCAAGCCGAAATCTTCCACAAACAGAAGCGCTGCCGCACTCCCTGAAGCTTCTCCGCAAGCTCCCCAAGGCCCTCGGGTAGGGAGAGGGCTGGCCATAAAGCCTGGACGCCGCCGCTCATTGCCTGCCGAACTCGTTCGAGCAGTTGCAACAGCTCGGGAAGTTGATCACCCATTGATATGGGCATCTCCTCTGCAGGGCGACCTGTGAGTATACCTACAAGACATATTATGTCAATTTACTTCCTCGCCGAACTCTTCTTTTCAAAAGAGTCCGCTCAAGCACTTACTATAAATGCCGCGACGAAGCCGCTGATTCTCCTTAGCGGAGCCGGACAGCCCGGCTCGAGCGCCTTTCAGCTCTTCTCCGAGCTTGGCGTTGGCATCCTGGAGTTTGTTTCTTTCTTGCTGCACACTATTCAGCACCCTCTCGCCGGCCTTCAGCTGGCGCAGTAATTCTTGCCTGTCCGGATCTTGTTCGGCGGCACCTGCAATGTCATTATTAGACTTGCGCGCACGCCGCACAACGCTTATATTTATTAATAAAAATGTGTTACTAGGAGGGGTCTCTGCGTTTCCTCCTGCGGCAGCAAGTGCGGCCTCAAGTTGGGCCTTGCATTCTTGCAGCTGCTGAGACAGCTGGGCATTCTTCTCGGTAAGAGCCTGCGTTTCAAATGATCCTTAAATCAGTTAACATAACTACTTTAAGTCTCGGGGGCTACTGGCATATATAACCATTAAATTCCCTTACCCGTATGTCTTTTACATACTGCTCCGTGGCTCAGGTAAAACCGTCTTGAGCAGCACGGAGGTGCGCGTCCCCTGCGTTAAAGGCGTCCAATGCCTCAGTGGAGAAACACGCTTCATGAAATACTGTCCGGCGGCGCCTGTGGTTCATGGCGCTCTCCACCTTAGACTTGGTGGCGGACAGTCTGTCGGCATCCTCCGTTGGAGGAGTATCCGGCCCGCGCCTTGCGCTTGCCTCCCCCTCCAGGCCGGGCGCTGGAGCCTGGCTGGTATAGGTCGGATCGGCAACCTCTACGCCCGCAGTCCGGTGGGCGCTTTTTCTCCTACAACGATCATGAGCACTCAGACACTTCCTAGGAACGTTGCTCTGAAAATTTAAATACGAGCTATACCTTTGCGGCGACGTTTCAGTCCGTGCCGCGCTCCTTTTCCGCCTGCTGGTTCGGACTGACCTTTGTTGGTCAGCCGCCGTGGGCTCGGCTTCCCGCCTTGAAGGCGCTTCCTGTAAAACACCATCGTTCGCGAAGGTCAGAAATGGGCAAGGAAGATATAATGGTGTCCGGATCTCGGTCACAGTCACCTGGGAAGCCGGATACAGTCCGGGGTAGTCCGCCGTAATGGCGACTAAAGCGTTATCCATGCTGAGTTGGTGAAACACCCCGTCGATCAGCTCCACCTGAATATCCGGGTCCTCTTCGGAGGCCGGATCCAGGGATCTTTCTGGATCCTCTGGTTGTGGAGCGGGACTTACCATGCCCTCCACAGTCCGGCGTAGGTCCTGCGCCGAAGACATAACGTAAGAAGCCTAAACTTCGAAAGCATGGGTTGAGCCCTTAAAAGTGTTCGCTTACCCAGCCTCTAGGGTTGTTCATGGAAAACCCATTCAAAGGGTTCGTTCGAAGGAAGTCCTCCTTCTCCCCCTTGTACAGGCCGGACAGGATCTGCACTAGATCCTCGGTCGAATCCGGCCCTTCGCGCCCGTGACGGGTGGCATTGTCTTCCCCGTTGAAATCCCACATGGGCTGGCCTCTGTATTGCAATGGCTGTACCCCCCGCATAATGCATGTCGCCATGACTCCAATCATGGTCAGTCCGGAATGGGCCAGTAATCTTATTCGGCCCATCAAGTAATGGACACTCTTGTCTTCCTCCAATCGGGGGCTCCGTGGGCGCCAGCTGAGGCATTTCTTCAGGAGCAGCACTAAACTCCGGGAGGCCAATCCGGACTGGGTCCGGCAGCGGAGCGTATTCTATGTAAAACCACTCTGAAGGCCAGTCTTCGGACGCCTTCTTAGGAGTACCGGATGGGTATCCGGTCCCGGCAATGCGCCATATTTCGGCGCCGCCTACTTGATATATAGATCCCTCGTGAGAACGGGGTACGAGGCAGAACAGCCTCTTCCACAGTGCGAAATGGGGCTCGATGCCCAGGAAAAGCTCGCAAGGAGCTACGTAGCCCGCGATATGCAGGATAGAGGCGGGCGTAAGGTGATGGAGCTGGAGTCCGTAGAACTCCAGGAGCCCGTGGAGAAACGGATGTATTGGGAATCCGAGTCCCCTTATCAGATAGGGGACGAAGCATACCCGCTCCCCTTTGTTGGGACTTGGGGTAGCCTCCGCTTGCTTCCCACCTTGGTAGGTGGCCAGCCCGGCTCGAACCGGGACCATGAAGGCCGGAGGGAGATATCCCCCCGCTTGGAGCTTCACTAGCTCGTTGTGTGGAACAGAGCACCTCCTCCAATCTCCTGGCGGTGGGCTGGGAGCGTGAGAAGAGGAGCCGCGTTGACAGTCCATGATGGAATGGATTTTTAGGTCAAGGGCGCTCCGATGGAGTATTCGCGGAAGGAAGATGGTGTGGTTTGGATCTGGATTTTTGCCTCTTTTGTAGGCGGATGACTCGCACGACAAGGGGGTGAAACATAAAAGACACCCTGGCTTTTCGCATTCGTGCGACGCGTGGAAGAAGGCCATTATTGGGCGTAGAAGCCAAGAAACACAGTATTTATGATGAAGCCAGACACTGTTCGGCAGGTACATGGAACCTGAAGGGAGAACCCGCCTTGCAACACCGAAGACTATATACGCGCTGGACTTATCGTCATTGAAGCCTGGTTCGGGGGCTACTGAGGGAGTCCTGGACTAGGGGGTGTCCGGACAGCCGGACTATCATCATCCGCCGGACTCCAAGACTACGAAGATACAAGATTGAAGACTCCGTCCCATGTCCGGATGGGACTTTCCTTGGCGTGGAAGGCAAGCTTGGCGATATGGATATGTAGATCTCCTACCATTGTAACCGACTCTGTGTAACCCTAGCCTTCTCCGGTGTCTATATAAACCGGAGGGCTTTAGTCCGTAGGACACAACATACATTACAACAATCATACCATAGGCTAGCTTTAGGGTTTAGCCTCCTTGATCTCGTGGTAGATCCACTCTTCTACTACCCATATCATCAATATTAATCAAGCAGGACGTAGGGTTTTACCTCCATCGAGAGGGCCCGAACCTGGGTAAAACATCATGTCCCTTGTCTCTTGTTACCATCCGCCTAGACGCACAGTTCGGGACCCCCTACCCGAGATCCGCCGGTTTTGACACCGACATTGATCTCCCCGGGTTTTTCTCTCTTCAGCTCTAACTTCATTAGCCAAGCATCGTTGCCTTCTTTGTTGTTGGAGGGTGATGACATGATGCCTGGCCTTGACAACTCTGACAGAAAACCGCTCGAAACAAAGACAGAGGATATCGTCGTGGTACGGTGGTCAAAATCTTCGGGAGATTATATATTGAATTTTTACTGACCAAAAGAAGTATCGTGCAAGGAAACGGGGTCCGGAGAGCGCACGAGGTGCCCACGAGGCAGGGGGCACGCCCAGGGGGTAGGGCGCGCCCTCCAGCCTCTTGGATGCCTCGTGTCCTTCCCAGACTACTTCTTATTTTCCTATTTTCTTAAATATTCCAAAACGGAGAAAAATTGCTATTAGAACTATTTTGGAGTCGGTTTACTTACTGTACCACATACCTATTCCTTTTCGAAGCCTGAAACATTCTAGAAAGTGTCCCTTATGTATTCCTCTGGGGTTACAGTTTCAATAACATTGGTTTCAACATTTATGGGATTACCTGAGATATAATGTTTGATTCTTTGACCGCTCACCACCTTCGGATTTGTGCCTTCGAAGTTGTTGATTTTTATGGCACCGGAACGATAGACCTCCTCGATAACTTAAGGACCTTCCCATTTAGAGGGGATTTTTCCTGCAAAAAATCTTAAACGAGAGTTGAAAAGCAACACATAATCACCTACATTAAACTCACGCTTTTGTATCCTTTTGTCATGCCATCTTTTAACTTTTTCTTTAAATAGTTTGGCATTCTCATAGGCTTGAGTTCTCCATTCATCAAGTGAGCTAATGTCAAATAACCTCTTCTCACCGGCAAGTTTGAAATCATAATTGAGCTCTTTAATGGCCCAATATGCCTTATGTACTAGTTCGAGAGGTAAGTGACATGCTTTTACATAAACCATTTTATACAGAGACATACCCATAGGATTTTTATATGCAGTTCTGTAAGCCCATAATGCATCATCAAGTTTCTTGGACCAATTCTTTCTAGATCTATTAACAGTCTTTCGCAAAATCAATTTAAGCTCTATGTTACTCAGTTCTACTTGGCCACTAGACTATGGGTGATATGGAGATGCAATTCTATGATTAACATCATACTTAGCAAGCATTTTACGAAAAGCACCATGAATAAAATGTGAACCACCATCAGTCATTAGGTATCTAGGGACTCCAAACCTCGGAAAAATAACTTCTTTAAGCATCTTAATAGAGGTGTTATGATCAGCACTACTAGTTGCAATAGCTTCTACCCACTTAGTAACGTAATCAACATCAACTAAAATATGTGTATACCCATTAGAGGAAGGACACGGTCCCATATAATCAAAGCCCCAAACATCAAATGGTTCAATAACAAGTGAATAATTCATAGACATTTCTTGACGTGTACTAATATTACCAATTCTTTGACATTCATCGCAAGACAAGACAAACTTATGGGCATCCTTGAAGAGAGTAGGCCAATAAAAACTGGATTGCAATACCTTATGCGCAGTTCTATCTCCAGCGTGGTGTCCTTCATAAGCCTCAGAGTGACACTTGCGTAGGATCTTTTCTTGTTCATGCTAAGGTACACAACATCTAATAACACCATCTACTCCTTTATAAAGGTGTGGGTCATCCCAGAAGTAATGTCTTAAATCATAGAAAAACTTTTTCTTTTGCTGGTATGTGAAACTAGGTGGTATAAATTTAGCAACAATATAATTAGCATAATCAGCATACCATGGAGTAGTATGAGAAGCATTTATGACATCTAATTGTTCGTCAGGAAAGCTATCATCAATAGGTAGTGGGTCATCAAGAACATTCTCTAACCTAGACAAGTTGTCTGCAACAAGGGTTCTCAGCTCCCTTTCTATCAATAATATGCAAATCAAATTCTTGTAGCAAGAGAACCCATCTAATAAGTCTAGGTTTAGCATCTTTCTTTTCCGTAAGATATTTAATAGCAGCATGATCAGTGTGAACAGTTACTTTAGAGTCAACAATATAAGGTCTAAACTTTTCACAAGCAAATACAACTGCTAAAAATTCTTTTTCAGTAGTAGCATAGTTTCTCTGGGCACTGTCTAGAGTTTTACTAGCATACTGAATAACATTTAGTTTCTTATCAACTCTTTGTCCTAGAACAGCACCTACAGCATAATCACTAGCATCACACATAATTTCAAAGGGTAAACTCCAATCAGGTGGCTGAACAATAGGTGCAGAAATCAAAGCTTTCTTAAGTATTTCAAATGCTTCTACACAATCATCATCGAAGACAAAAGGAATGTCTTTTTGTAAGAGATTAGTCAGAGGCCTAGAAATTTTAGAGAAGTCCTTAATGAACCTCCTATGAAAACTGGCAAGACCAAGGAAACTTCTTATACCTTTAATGTCCTTGGGACATGGCATCTTTTCAATAGCATCAACTTTAGCTTTATCAACTTCGATACCTCTTTCAGAAATTTTATGCCCCAAGACAATACCTTCATTAACCATAAAGTGGCACTTCTCCCAATTAAAGACAATACTAGTATCATCGCATCTCTGCAAAACTCGATCAAGGTTGCTCAAGAAATCATCAAAAGAAGATCCATAAACGGAGAAATCATCCATGAAAACCTCAACAATCTTTTCACAAAAGTCAGAGAATGCCATCATGCATCTTTGAAAGGTAGCAGGTGGATTACATAAACCAAAAGGCATACGTCTGTAAGCAAAAGTACTGAAAGGGCAAGTAAAAGTGGTCTTTTCTTGATCCTCTTTTGACACAGGTATTTGAGAGAAACCAGAGTGACCATCTAGAAAGCAAAAATGTGTATGTTTGTACAATCTTTCTAGCATTTGATCAATAAAAGGTAAGGGTTAATGATCCTTTTTAGTAGCTTTATTTAATTTGCAGAAATCAATTACCATCCTATAACCTGTAACAATTCTTTGTGGGATCAATTCATCTTTATCATTAGGAACGACAGTAATACCTCCCTTCTTAGGGACACAATGGACAGGACTTACCCACAGACTATCAGCAACGGAATAAATTATACCTGCCTCCAGAAGCTTTAGTATTTCTTTTCTTACCAATTCTTTCATCTTAGGATTTAACCGTCGTTGGTGATCAACAACTGGTTTGGCGTCTTTCTCCAATTTTATCTTGTGTTGGCATAGAGTGGGGCTAATGCCCTTAAGATCATCAAGAGTATATCCAATAGCAGCACGATGCTTCTTCAGAGTTTTCAATAATCTCTCCTCTTCCTGATCTGAAAGGTTAGCACTAATAATAACATGATATATCTTCTTTTCATCAAGATAAGCATGTTTAAGAGTATTAGGCAGTGGCTTAAGCTCAAACACGGGATCACCCTTGGGTGGTGGAGGATCCCCTATAATTTCAACATGCAAGTTGTGTTTTAAAATAGGTCCCTGTTTAAAGAATACTTCATCTATCTCCCTTCTTTCATTCATAAACATATCATTTTCATGGTCTACCAAATATTGTTTTAAAGGATCATTAGGAGGCACGACAATAGAAGCAAGAGCAATTATTTCATCCTTACTAGGCAATTCTTTATCATGGGGTTGTCTATGAAATTTAGCAAAATTAAACTCATGAGACATATCCCCCAAACCAATAGTAACAACATCCTTTTTGCAGTCTATCTTAGCATTAACAGTATTCAAGAAGGGTCTACCAAATATAATGGGACAAAAGCCATCTTGTGGGGAACCAAGAACAAGAAAATCAGCAGGATATTTAACTTTCCCACACAAGACTTCAACATCTATAACAATCCCAACTGGTGAAACAGTATCTCTATTGGCAAGCTTAATTGTAACATCTATTTCTTCTATCTCAGCAAGTGCAATATCATGCATAATTTCTTTGTATAAGGAATGAGGTATTGCACTAGCACTAGCACCCATATCACATAAGCCATGATAACATTGATCTCCTATTTTAATAGAAATAACAGGCATGCCTACAATAGGTCTATGTTTATTCTTAGTATCTAGTCTAGCAATTCTAGCAGCTTCATCACAGAAGTAAATAACATGCCCATCAATATTATCAGCCAAGAGATCTTTAACCATAGCAATACTAGGTTCAACTTTAATTTGCTCAGGTGGTGTGGGTGTTCTAGTATTACTCTTATGAACCACAGTTAAAGCTTTAGCATGATCCTTTATCCTAACAGGGAAAGGTGTTTTCTCAATATAGGTAGTAGGAACAATAGGATCATTATAAGTGATAGTCTTTTCTTCAACTTTAATAGGTGCAACTACTTCAATGGGAGGATTATATTTAAACCACTTCTCCTTAGGGAGGTCAACATGAGTACCAAATGATTCACGGAGAGAAGCTACTATCTCAGAGTCAAGTCCATATTTAGTGCTAAATTCACGAAAAACATCGGTATCCATAAAAGATTTAACACAATCAAACTTAGGTGTCATACCTAACTCCTTACCTTCGTCGAGATCCCAATCTCCAGAGTTGCGTTTAATTCTTTCCAATAAATCCCATCTGAATTCAATAGTCTTCATCATAAAAGAACCAGTACAAGAAGTATCGAGCATGGAGCGATTGTTGAGAGAAAGCCGAGCATAAAAATTTTGAATAATCATTTCTCTTGAGAGCTCATGATTGGGACATGAATATAACATTGACTTAAGCCTCCCCCAAGCTTGAGCGATGCTTTCTCCTTCCCGAGGCCAAAAATTATATATATAACATTGACTTAAGCCTCCCCCAAGCTTGAGCGATGCTTTCTCCTTCGTGAGGCCAAAAATTATATATATAATTACGATTACGATCACGAAGGAAAAATTATATAGGATAAAACTTCTGATGAAATTCCAATTTCAATCGGTTGTAGTTCCATGATCCCATATCATCACATAGCCTAAACCATGTCAATGCCTCTCCCTTCAAAGATAAAGGGAAGGCCTTCTTCTTGATAACATCATCAGGCATACCTGCAAGCTTAAATAATTGACAAACTTCATCCACATAGATTAGGTGTAAATCGGGATACAATGTTCCATCTCCTGTAAAAGGATTAGCTAGCAGTATCTCTATCATACCTGAAGGAATTTCAAAGTAAACATTTTCAGTAGGTTCAGTAGGTTGATGAGCAACTCTTTGCTCTACCTGTCAGGGTGAAGATACCCCGAACAAGCCCCTCAAAGGATTATGTTCCATGGTAACAACTGACAGTAAATTTCAGCACACTATATAAATTTTTCCTTACTAAGTTCCACTTACCAAAGGCGCTTCACTCCCCGGCAACGACGCCAGAAAAGAGTCTTGATGACCCACAAGTATAGGAGATCTATCGTAGTCCTTTCGATAAGTAAGAGTGTCGAACCCAACGAGGAGCAGAAGGAAATGACAAGCGGTTTTCAGCAAGGTATTCTCTGCAAGCACTAAAATTATCTGTAATAGATAGTTTTGTGATAAGGTAATTCGTGACGGGAAACAAGTAAAAAAAGTAAATAAGGTGCAGCAAGGTGGCCCAATCCTTTTTGTACCAAAGGACAAGCCTGGACAAATTCTTATATGAAGGAAAATGCTCCCGAGGACACATGGGAATTATCGTCAAGCTAGTTTTCATCACGCTCATATGATTCGCGTTCGTTACTTTGATAATTTGATATGTGGGTGGACCGGTGCTCGGGTACTGCCCTTTCTTGGACAAGCATCCCACTTATGATTAACCCCTATTGCAAGCATCCGCAACTACAAAAGAAGTATTAAGGTAAGCCTAACCATAGCATGAAACATATGGATCCAAATCAGCCCCTTACGAAGCAACATATAAACTAGGGTTTAAGCTTCTGTCACTCTAGCAACCCATCATCTACTTATTACTTCCCAATGCCTTCCTCTAGGCCCAAATAATGGTGAAGTGTCATGCAGTCGACGTTCACCTAACACGACTAGAGGAGAGACAACATACATCTCATCAAAATATCGAACGAATACCAAATTCACATGACTACCTATAGCAAGACTTCTCACATGTCCTCAGGAACAAACATAACTACTCACAAATCATATTCATGTTCATAATCAGAGGGGTATTAATATGCAAATAGGATCTGAACATATGATCTTCCACCGAATAAACCAACAAGCATCAACTACAAGGAGTAATCAACACTACTAGCTACCCACAGGTACCAATCTGAGGTTTTGGGACAAATATTGAATACAAGAGATGAACTAGGGTTTGAGAGGGGATGGTGCTGGTGAAGATGTTGATGGAGATTGACTCCCTCCCACTGAGAGGATCTATGGTGAGGACGATGGTGACGATTTCCCCCTCCCGGAGGGATGTTTCCCCTGGAGAACAGCTCCGCCGGAGCCCTAGATTGGTTCCGTCAAGGTTCCGCCTCGTGGCGGCGGTGTTTCGTCCCGAATGCTTGCCTATGATTTTTTCCAGGTTAAAAGACTTCAGATAGCAGAAGATGGTCACCGGAGGGCTGCCAGGGGGCCCACGAGGCAGGAGGGCGCGTCCAGGGCGGTAGGGCGCGCCCCCCACCCTCGTGGCCAGGGTGTGGGCCCCCTCTGGTACTTCCTTCGCCCATTATTTTTTATTAATTCCAAAAATAACTTTCATGGAGTTTCAGGACTTTTGTAGTTGTGCAGAATAGATCTCTAATATTTGCTCCATTTCCAGCCCAGAATCCCAGCTGTCGGCATTCTCCCTCTTCATGTAAACCTTGTAAAATAAGAGAGAATAGGCATAAGTATTGTGACATAACATGTAATAACAGCCCATAATGCAATAAATATCGATATAAAAGCATGATGCAAAATGGACATATCAAGGCGGCGTCCCTTCCGTGATTCGGTTAAAATCGAGGTCTGGGCTCGACACCATAATCATGGAAGACGAGCGGGATGATTCCGATGTTGACCTATCATCGGGCGCCAGTCTGCTGGCGGAACTGTCGTCCTTGCTATCGCTCGACATGGCTACGGTACGTATAAAAACCGCGAGAAAGTGAGATTGCAGAGTGTGTGCAAGTGTGTAGCATGGCCGGTCGGGGACGATGAAGATGGTGGACACTTAAGGGGGGTCTGCAGAGAAGAGGAATGCCAATTGAAGCGGGGGATGGACGCATTATCTAACTGCTGATAAAATCAATCACAATTATTTGTACCCAATCACTCCAAATTCCTGGGGTTGCGCAGTTCTCAATGTGTACTACGCACACGTGTTGGAGCTTCCAAATATGAAACAAGAATTTTTCATGGTACTACTCCCTCCGTGCCGACGACCTAGGTGGGGGAAAACGAGAGAACTTGATGATTATTTGGTAATCAATACCATTGCATTCAGAGAATTGACCATTGCATGTTATGCTAAGTAGTATGAAGTCATGGAATGCATATTAGCCCCAGGACTCCTATTGGCTGATTTCTTTTTTCAGGACAAAAAACAAGGAACGAGTTTTGGGATTATTTGGTTTTTGTAATGTGACTTATGCACCGGTACGAACGGAGTAGGATAGTTGGCAAGCAATACATTGAGCTGTTCTTATTGATGAAGCCAGTAATAATCAAACTACAAAGGAAAAGAAAAAAAGAAAAAGTAAAAATATTGGCATGAATCTTCGCGTAACATCAATGTCATAGGACCTAGATGTGCATTACTTAGAGCACATCTAGATGTGTTTTAGCAATACTGTCAAACAAAACCCTAATCATCATTGCAAACAGCGCATAGAACATAGCTAATGCGACAATCACAACTACACATGCTAGTTCCTTCTTGTCTCTTGCTTTCATCCGTTACTTGCGATTGATTCTTTCTTGCTTCATCGTATTGATTGTACATTCTAGATCAGCCAGTTTTTTCTTCAGCTTTACGTTATCTTATACGAGCTTGGTGATAACACTCCGAGCCCTACCGTGCCATTCTTCATCCAGCCAGTTAACAAAGGCACAAGCCTCATATCCCTGCCAATGTTAAATAGTATTCAGGGTGAACGGTGGCTTTAACTCAAGTAAAATGATGAACTTAGCACTAACCTCTAAGGGGAAAGTGAGAAACCATCTACCAACGTCGAATCCCTCCGTGCATACACATCGAGCGGGAGTGTGCCTGTGCACACAACTCAGCTTTTGGTACTTCTCGGTGGCGCAAAACTCAGAGTCGAGCTCTTGTGGCGGGAGTCTGGAATCATGCTCCGGATTCAGTGGCAGATCGCTTTCCGGGGGGGGGCATTCAGGACGGTTCTAGCAGGGAGCTACTTTTGACATGCTAAAAAAGATCAAGATAGATTGGAACCTGGTAGGACGATTCGGATCCATAGTACACCTGCCTTCTGATGACCTTAGGCAAGTGCTCGGTGATGACCGCCGTCATGGTGACGCTGCCGAGAGCAGTGACACGAGCACGAGCAGCCACACCGATACCATTAGCATGACTCATCTGCATTCCGCCAATGTCAGCGCCACGCGGGGGAATTTGGAGACTATCTAGGGATTTGGGGGAAATTGGGAAACTATGGGGATAAGCTAACGGTAGGGAACTAGTTATCGCGCTATATGTTGTATACGTCACACTGTTTATACATGTCATTTGTGTTAGTTATTACAACTTCACACACGATTTCTGAATCAAACCGTGTGACAAGACAACGTAGGTGAGACACGGTTGCCGTGACATAACCATATGTGATGTACTACCCTGTACATATGGGGCTGCAATATAATTGAGTTACAGTAATACCTAGTGTAAATAGCCACTCTACGGATATCCGTCAGAAAATAAAATAGCCGCTCTGCAGATAGAGATGGCGGCGGCCGAGGCAGCGACTACCAGATAAGAGGTCAATCCTCAGTCAATGGGCGGTGGCAGCGTCATAGGAGGTCAATCCTCGGTCTACGGCAGGAGGTAGGAGGAGCTCAACCAGCGAGGTCGGCAGCGGCGTGATTGTAGCACATCCATCGCGGTCGATGGCGGGATAGTGGAGGTCGAACTTTAGGCGGTAGACGCACTAAGCTTTGCTCCTCAACCCTGCTGTCTCGGCGTGTCACTGCATCACGCTTCTCCGTGTGCTGGGTGGAGGTCGCCGGGCGGCTAATTAATTAAGGTATTCTTTTCCTGAGTGACTTAATTAAGGTATTCAATTCCTAAGGGTATTGCTGTAGTACTCTGCATGTAAATTGACTGGCCATTAATTTTGTCATAGCATGTCTGGATAACAATGTGGAGTGCCCTCAGTAATTATGAAAATAAAATCTTGTGATTTATGCATGCATCTTTGGGCATGAGTTAATCTGTGTATTAATGTTGTTGTTTTGTTTTTAATTACCCTTCGTGTGGTGCTGATGGAACGAGCTGAATGGGTGAAGAATCAGAGAAGCTCGGATTTTATCAATGGTGTGACGGAGTTCATGAATTTGACTGAAAGTACAAAGAAGAGGATTGGTGATGAGGATTTCATCCTGTGTCCATGCAGTCATTGTGCCAATACAGAGTAACATAAAGTTACAGATGTCGAGTGGCACTTACTCTCTCGGGGATTTATGGATGGATATACACGTTGGACCAGACACAGTGAAGAACAGGTCATGGATAAATATACCCAGGGCTGCGAGATGCCCAACCCCGGTCGGTATCACGTGGATGTTGAATCTAACATCGCGGCTGAGGTGTCAAGCTACCATTGGAACACCAGAAAGCCGAAACGCCCACTGGAAAGCCAAGACGGCGATGCAGACGACAATGATGATCTTGATGCCAGATTTTGCTGCTATGATTGCAGATTTCAAGGGCACAAAAAGGATATGATTGGGTACAAGGATCTCGCAACCATTGTTGCGGACTCGAAGAAAGAATTGTATCCAGGTTGCAAAAAGAAATAATCCAAGTTGATTGCCACCTTGGCACTTCTCAGATTTAAAGCAGCAAATGGTCTATCAAGCAAGGGCTTCACAGAGTTGTTAGGTCTTTTCAAAGAAATTCTTCCAGAAGATAATGTGCTCCACAGAAGCACAAACGAAGCGAAGAAAATTGTTTTCCCATTGGAACTTGAAGTATAGAAGATACACACTTGTGCGAATGATTGTATATTGTACCATGGTGAGTACAAAGATTTGCGTGAATGTCCCATATGCAAGCGTGCATGATACAAGCGCAGGAGAGCAAATGACAAGTAAAAATTGGACGACGAGATCAAGACAGGAATCTCATTCAAGGTTGTTTGGTATTTGCCTTTAATTCCAAGGTTGAGGCGTTTGTTTGCAAACCCTATAGAGGCAAAGTGGTTGTGGTGGCATCATGATGAGGGAACTACGGGTAAATATATGAGGCACCCGAAAGATGGGGCTCAGTGGGAATTAATCGACAACAAGTTTAAACACTTTGCTAAGGATCTTAGAAGTATAAAGCTCGGGGAGTGTACTGACGGGATGAATCCTTTTGGCAATATGAGCACTAAACACAACACATGGCCGATGCTTCTGTGATTATATAACCTAGCTCCTTGGTTGTGTGTGAATAAAAAATACATTATGATGTCGATGATTATCCAAGGACCGAAGCAACCTAGAAATGACATCGACATTTACTTTTAGCTACTGGTAGAAGAATTGCTCACAGTGTGGGTAAAAGAACCTGCTATAAATGTTATGATGCTTACAAAAAGAAGATTTTTGATCTACATGCGATGCTGCTGCACACCATTCAAGATATGCTGACATTAGGAAACATATCTGGGAAGAAAGCAAAGGGAGATGTAGGGTGTGTCACATGCATGGGTAGGATAGCTAGCAGATTTCTTCCCAACTCGCGCAAAACCGTGTATTTGCATCATCGTAGGTTCTTACAGAGAAATGACCCATACCGAAATATGAAAGCTAAATTTCATGGTACGATAGAGCTAGGTTTGGGCCCAAGACCTTATGCCGGGGAGGTGGTCCACAACATGGCTAAACAAATTAATGTTGTGCTTGGCAAGAAGCACGCTTTGACGGTGACACGCTTTGACAGTGAAACAAACACCCAGGAATCAAGTGTTTAAGAAGAAATCGGTGTTCTAGAAATTACCTTACTGAAAGATTCTACGTGTACGTCACTGTATCGATGTCATGAACGTAGAGAAGAACATATGTGAAAGCATCCTTAGTACTCTGCTCAAGATTAAAGGTAAAACAAAGGATGGTAACGGTGCACGGCTCGATATACTTGGTGATCAATCAAAATGCAAGAGTGAAGCATAAGATGATAACAAATTCCTCCACGCTCGCCAGAGTTACAATTTTAGTACAAAAGAAGCAACATAGTTCTTGAACTATTTGTTGTCGGTTAAGACACCCTCTTCCTACTCTACAAACATCATAAGTCTCGTGGATGTGAGCTTAGGTAAAATGAAGTTGCGACACATGAAGTCACATGATTGCACGTAATGTTGACACAAATCCTCCCGGTGGCCATCAGGAATCTGATGGACAAAGATATAAGAAAGACACTCATTGAGCTCCGTGATTTCTTCAACAAACTATGGCAGAAAGTTGTAGACCCTGAAGAGTTGGATCATATGCAAGAGGATATTGCAAGAATATTGTCCAGCCTAGAGATGTTTTTCCCACCGCCATTCTTTCATGTCATGGTCGATCTCACTGTGCACCTTGTCGATGAGATAAAGTGTTGTGGTCCTATGTTTCTTGACAACATGTATCCCTTCGAGCGGTTAATGGCACTACAAAAGAAATACACTTCCGCGATGATACATGTTTGTCACAGTAGGTCATGTCTTATGTCATGCATGTACATCAATGATGATTTTATGATAGAATCAAGATAGTCATACCTGTGCTGTCGTAGAAGTGTTCCATGACATTACCAAAATTACCATCACGGAAGTGTCCACTTCCATGACGATAAATCGCGCGTCATAGAAGTGCTTTCGTCAAGGGTGACCGACACGTGGCATCCACCGTAACGGCTCGCCGTTAAGCTATCGGGTCCAGTTTTGGATCCGATAACCCGTTAACAGCTCGGGCCAATGGCGATTTTCCACGTGTAAAATTCTCATTGGCCGGAGGAAACACGTGTCTGCTCCTCGGTGGGCCAAATGTCGCCCGTACATTGGAGGAGACGTGCCTATGATATGTCGACATGTGGCAGGGCCCAACAGAGGCCCATATAGGTTAAAAAGGCCGGCCCAGTCAAAGGCCTGTAGTACTTACTCAGGTACTAGTGGGCCATCCCAATAATGGCCTGTTTAATAAAGGCCCATTTACGACCCGAAGCTAGATCTGGCCCGTTAATTGTTCACTGAATATTTGGGCTCAATTACAACCAAGTGACTTTCGGCCTGTTAGAGGCCCGATGTAGACATGGGCCCATTTCAGCCCGGTGTGTCTTTCGGCCTGGGAATGGCCCGTGCTACCCATGGGCCATATATGGTCCGACGCGACAACCAGCCCACTAACGGCCCGTGATAAAGGTGGCAATAGTTCAGCCCAACGTGACTTTGGGCCTGTTAAAGGCCTGTCATATAATTCGGACTGTTGATGCCTGTACTAAGCTATCGGCCTCTTAAAGGCCCATGATATCAGTGGGCCAACTAAGGCCTAAGATATGTTTCGGCCTGGTAACGACCTGTCATATAACTAGGCCAAAAAAGGCCCTCTCTACATTTCAGCCTGCTGAAGGCCCGTCAACGACTAGTGAAAATTGAGGCCCAACATGCATTTCGGCCTGCTAAAGGCCCATTGTTTCTTTTGGGCCCTAATAGGCCAGTAGAATATTCAGCCTGTTAATGGCCCAACACTACGTGGGCCAAACTATGCGTTGGGTCCACAAAAGGCCCAACAAAAATTTGGGCAGAATATAGGACAGAGTAAGTTGTGGGCCTGGCGCAAAGTGTGAAGGCCCCAATCATTCGGGCCTAAGAAAGATGCAGGCTGGCCCAATTGTGGCCTGCTAAAAACCAGGCCCGTTAGGGGCGAATGTTTCAGCCCGGTCGACTACATCAGATTTTTTTCAGATAGCGAATGATGGCAGTAACTAGTAGGAATTAAGAACAAACCTACTCTATATACAATAAATAAATTACGTCATAGTAACTTAGAATAAACCTACACTATACAATAAAGGATTTATGGTATATTACATCCACTGGGCATCGAAGTTCGCCACCATTGATCATAAAGCGCAACGAAGAAGCAGATTACAAAAACTGGGCACCATTGCAGCATAACAAAATAATACTGAACCGAGACCACTTCTAAGATAGTGTAAGAAAGGTTAGCCTTGCATGGGAACTGCTGAGCAAGCTGCTGAGCAAGGCTGTGAGACCGGCCTAACATGTCGGTCATAGCTTCCGGGTGTAGTTGTTTAGCAATGTGGTTCTCATTGGTGTTCTCCGCAATTTTTCTTAGAGATAGGACTTCAAGTCGAAGTTGAGTTGCAGAATGCCTTTCTGCTAGAACTTGGGACTGAAGAAGTCGAACTGATTCAGACAGGGAATTCTGTGAGCTTGTATGACTTCTAGTCTCAAGTAACTTGAACACTGCATCAAGACAAGACTTTGGGGTTGTCTCTCTATCTTTAAGATGTTTTGCCTTCTTTGCTGCAATATATGTTGGGTTTGTCTCACAGCCTTCAGCAGACTTGTGCATGCCATCAGGCATATCATCCTGAAACAAGCAGAGAGACGGCAGGTTTTGCACGTGTATAAACAAAGATGATAACTGTGTTGTCAATTCCATCCAATTTCAAATTAGAAAATAAAGAGTAAGTTCAAAATATCAATAGCATAATTTGGCATTGTTCATAATGCGGGGAGCTTCACCACACTACTGGATTACCATGTCAACATAACAAGCATAGATGAAGGGCAAAGACAATCATTGTATCTATTTTGGTTAATGTGCATGGCATGTTGTTCATATCATCAGCCACATCACTAAGATAAAACAGGAGATGACAAGGTGCAACGTGGGCTGCTTCACCACACACTGGATTATAGATCCACAAAAACAAGCATACATATAGGGAGTATTGAGTAATGTGCACGGTATGAATAAGGAATTTGGTTTTACAAGTAAAACTTGAAACTTATGGTTCTTGCGAACATGCATTTTGATAGAAACAGCAAACTAAACAACAGTAAACGATAGGGAGTATGAGCAAATTAAACAACAGTTGAGGGTAAAGGCTTTAGAAGGACTGACTTGCATTCACAGTTAACACTGGCTTTATAATGCCCTTCTCCATGTCAAGGGAAGGATAACTCAAGAATTTTAGCACAAAATCTTCTTCATAAGCATTGCCTGTACTCTACATTTTGTAGAGAGTAATTATAGATATGATAATACTGGAAGGGATAGAGGATAATGAAGATAAGATGCAGATTGATACTACATAATCAACTACCAATCCCTAGAAGTACAAGCGTTATAGGACAAAATGTACTGACAAGAGCAATGGGCTACACTTCTGCACTGGCATTGTCTGTGTATTCAAATTTTTGGTAAGATTAAATATAGATCTGATCTTTTTTAGTAAATGGTGGGCGAGGGACATAAGATGCAGAATGCTACACAATGAACCATTCCCTCTTCCCATAATACAAGAGTGTTTTGAACACTGGTGTACTGCACAAAACGTTCTTATATTATGGGACGGAGGGAGTAGTTGTTAATGTAAGTAAAGTGATAGACGATGTTTAGTCCTGACAAGAGGACTGCAGAGCTAAACCTCTTAAAAAGCATTGGCTTGATTCTAAATTTATGTAAGAGTCCATGCAGATCTTATAATGTCCACTAAATGGACGATAACAAGCCTAACATGTGCAGTGATGCTACATAATCAAACAGCTATTAAAGTAAGTATGGTCATACAGGGCAAGAGGTACTCACAAGAGCAATGAAGTGTGCAGTATAGTTGCGAGATTTTGTGGTCCCTTGAGAATGAATGTTCTTCTGCTAACACTTTTCGTACAAGTGAGACGTTAAGGGAAATGCAGAAATGTAGTTCAAATTGTGATGTGATATCATAGACAGTACATTACGCTGCAGACGAGACCAATGTGTAACAAGATTATTCCAGTCACTGTCGGATAAATGTAGCACCGGAGACTTTAAAGAAATTTCGTTTAGAGGCTTGCCATCAAAGTGCGCTTGCCTCAGGTAGGAAGGATACTTCATCGACGAGTGCTTGGAAAGTGCAACCAACCCTTCCTCGTCTTGACAATCCAGTTTGGTCCTCATCTATTTAAAAGAATGAAATCTTGTGTCTTGTGTCAGCAAAAGCATATGCAGTAATTACCATGAATAACATTAGTACATTACTTACGCGTAAGTTGCAGAGGAAGACTGGAAATTATTCCGTGTCTGCGGTATAATCTTTCCATGAAGGAAAGATGCGCACAAAGTTCCTGACAACAATATAAGTGTCGAAGTAAATGACCACGGGTAGCCTTATCTGCTCCCCCTGGCGTTTCAAGACATCTGGCCGACTGCACCCCTCAAGCATCCAAGATGAAGGGCCGCCTTCCCGTGGCCGACTGGTCCAAGCGGCAGGCTGCTGGAAGATGCCGAGGCTCAATGAGCGGTCCCCATGTGGGCCGACTCCTAGCAGGCGGCCATCAAAGTGGCCGACTCCTAGCAGGTGGCCCACCCCATGCACCCTCAAAGTCTGCACCCACATAACGGCGATAAGACGGGGCATGGCTATAGTGCAGCCTGCCACCCCCGAATCCAGAGCGGGCGTGGCCACAGTGCAATGTACCGGGCAGCCATCCCTCGCTCGGCGCGGCACAGTTGCCACGTTGACTATGACATCGTCCATGGTAGAGCAGCAATGCTCCCACGACGGGCTGTAGGTACGGCTCGCAGGCGGAGGGCTCTACTTGCCAGTGAGATACCAGAAGGCGGCGCGACCAGACCAGTCGGCATAGGGGGAAGCCGGCTCCCAACAGCCGGCCCACCCCTCCCCTAGAAGTTTGTGTGCCATTAACCAGATAAGAGGGGTGCGGCTACAGTGAACGCCTGCCAGGCGGCAGCACTGTAGCCACGCCCGTGTGGGGACCCCGACTCTTAAGTCGAGATCACCGAATGCACGTGTACAGTGATCCTAGAGATCAATGCTCACTGAACACACAGAAGCTGAATAACAAGAGTCTTACATCCATACATAACGTATTACACAAGTAGGACCATTATGGTCGAGTCTTGAGTATATCATCGCAGCGGAAATCTTCGTCGATAACTTGGACCCATGCCATCTGCCTTAACCCTACAGGCATTCTGACTGGGAAGCGTCCTAGCTCGCATGTTCGTCACCGAAGTGTTCTTCATCACATCCTGTTCTTTCATGCCTGGCCAATAAAATAACCAGTGGCAAGCCAATGAGTACTTTGAATGTACTCGCAAGCAACCCATGTTTTGGTTCAAGATACAACAATGCATGATATAGGTAAATTTTTGTAGAAAGCTAGTTTTGAGTGCAATGACATGTTCAACAACTTGTAAGACATGCATCAGGAGAATTCAAGTAACCATGAGGACAGGTTACAGATATCAACATAAATAGAGTGGGCACCAACCCACCTCAATCATGTCAAGTCCTTTGACTTGACCCAAGTAGTTTTATCAGCTCACACACATGGTTGCAAAACTCTGGACATAGTTTAAGCAGCACCGCCCAACCGTCCTTGACCGTGGACACGGCTATTCGAATAGTTTTACACTCTGCAGAGCTTGCACACTGTACCCACAAGATCCGGGGAACTTCCGTGTCCGCCACGACCCGCGATACCTCAAGTACCCGGGGTAAGCACCCGATCACTACCTTTCCCTAGACGACACTAACATGGAGTCCACTCGATTGGTAGTAACCCCCGTGCCCAACATTTCACATCATAAAGTTGTGGAGCCTCGCTCCCATATTCATCACATACCACAAGCACGGGGTACCAACGTGTGTCCGGTGCCCTGTGAAAACAGTCATGGCCGCCCTACCTGGCAAGACCCCGTCCCGAGAGAGCGCACCAACAACTCTCCCGTCACTAGTAATGCAGGCTCCAAGCTAGTATCGGCCTAGGTAATCAATAATGCCCTTTCCCATATAAGGGTAGAGTGGTTGCGCATGTAAGGTTGGGACAGTCATCAAATCTTAAATCTAATCCGTTTTCGAAAACAACACACACACTTGCCTCGGTACACCACTTCGTCATCAAGTGGTTACCCATCTCATCATTTCCCTCGGGCATAAGTGGCACCCGACGGGGTTTTCGAAAAGTCTTTTGAAATTACTTTGTCTCCTTCGCCATGCATATACCCATCCCTTTTTGCGTAGCATCAACTTTAGCATCCTATCTACTCCCACCGGCATAACCCTCATAAGAAGGTAGGGCCATGCACAATGCAAGTATCAACGAGGAACTAACAGAGGCAACCAACCCACGTGGTTCACCATCTCCTCATGATTCCGATGCAACAATAATAAAGAGCTATATGACATGCATAAAAAGGGTTTCATAGACATGGTCAAAGGGCTGCTTGCCTGGTTCATCAGAGTCTTGAAATCTTCTGGTCCTTCTCCAAGTACTCCGTCTACTTCGTCAACTAACGTCGGAAACAAACACAATAAGCAACACAACAAGGCAGGAAATAAAAGTGCTCTAAAAATGTGAGTTGGACTTTTCTAGGATATCTCTGGTTATATGAAAAATAACCAAAGTGGTTTCATTGGAATTGGATCAGTGGATATCTCTGAACATTTTGATATGATGGAATCAAGGGGTTTATGGATTTGCAAGAAGTGTACAGAAATATATTTTTGAAAAATGAGCAAAGATACCCATTTACAAAGGATGATTTTAGAAGCATCTAGGATTTGGTTTCACTGGATTTGGAGTTCAAATGAATTTCCTATGAATTTGCAAAGTTGACAAATATGAAGAAATGGCTCATTATTTTATGTGGTACAGAAAGTATTAAGAAAAATGTTCATAAACTAAGTTATGAACTTATAAGCATCTAGGAATTTGAATCATGGCATTTGGATCAAAAATGGGCTCTCTGTGATTTTCTAAAGTTCATCACAGAAATAGGAAAGATAGGATTTGATAAATATTTGTGAAGAAAATGCTCCTGGAAAAATGTGCAAGTTGCATCATGAGATAGATAATAATTTTATGAGCTACTAGAAATTTGAATCATCAAATTTGGATTTGATTTGAATTGTTTATGGATTTTTGAAGTTGACTGGAAAAAGAAAAAGGAAAAAGGGCTTAATCTTATCATGCACGCAGGGCGAGAGATAGGCAGCGGCTCGGCTGCACGCGCGCAGGGGCCACGTCGGAGGCGGCTTCCTGGAAATACACCTTCGCGTGAGGGAGACGGCAACGCCGGAAACCGTCTCCACTTAAACGGGTGGGGTCCGCCCACCGGGTCACTGACGAGCGGGGCCCGGGGCTCAGGCCGTCTCCTACCTCCCGCTCAAACAGAGAAGAGGCAGGGGAGGTGAGGCCGAGCGGCGTCGGCGCTCTCCCGGGCGGCACGGGCCACCCCGGCGGCGCCCGGCACACCGGAGGACTCAGCGCGCCGCGGCGCACCCGTCCATGTGCTGCACGCCCGCGGGGGAGCCAGGGAAGAGGAGGGCTTCGGTGCGGCGGACCGGGGTTGACGGCGGGTTCGGCAAGGCGAGGAAGGAACGGAGAGGAGTGGAGGGAGCACGGGAGGGGCTCGTGGTGACGGTGGAGGTTCTCTAGTGCGGTCTAGAGGGGAGGAGGAGGAGTGGTGGGTGAGAATTTAGGCGGAGGCCGACGGCAAGTCTCCGGCCATGGTGGCGGATAGAGAGCGCGAGGAGGGGAGTGGGTTGGTCCAGGGGATGCACGGGAGGGAGAGAAGGCCAAAGGAGTAGAGAGGGGGCTCGGGGGTGGCCTTAAGTAGAAGGGGGCGAGGTGCACCGTGGACGGTGTGCCGGCGAGGCTATCGCCATCGTTGCAAGCCACGGGGGCTCACGTGGGCGTGTCCGGGGTGTTTGTGGGCGTGGACTACGCCCAGGGGGAGAAGAGAGGGAGCGGGAAACGCGGCAAAGCGGGTCCCCGCCGTGGCCAGCGACTGGCGCGCTCGGGCGGCGCTCTGTCCGCACGCGAGGAGAGCCGGAGAGGGAGAGAGAGGAGGGGGACGACAGTGTAGCGTGTTGCGGACGTCGAGTTGACCTCGGGGGACACGAGGGGAAGGCCCTAGGTGGTCCGGTGGCTCAGGCAGAGAGCGGCTACAGTGCTAGGGCGCACTGTAGCACGCTCTGGAGCACGCCTTTGGCATGCCATGGCATAAAAGGGGGGAAGTGGGCGCGGCCACTTGTGTCCAGTAGTGCTAGGGAGTAGTAAAGAAAGGGGAGAGGGCCTTGGATGCCCTGGACAGCCAGTAGGAGAGGAGAGAGGTTGAGGGAGAGAGGGGAATGGGCTGTCCAGAGAGAGAAAGTGAGGGTTTGACCCCCCCAATAATTGATCTGAACACTTGCCATTGTTACTGGAGGTATAAGGGGGCTAGTATTAGCTGTGGTACAAAGTTGAGCCCATGGAGATTAGTGCAAGGGGTCAAAATGGTGCTTTTGGAAAAATGGCAGAAGGTGTTTGTTGTTGGTTTGGGCAAGAAAATGAACTCCAATTGCTATGATACTTAACAGGATGGAATTACACTTAGAAATAGTGTGTGACACCAAATTTGAGCTCATTTGGGAAAAGTTGCCAATGTGACTTTGGTAAACCCTAGAAATTAGCAGAAATGGCTTTACCAAGATTTAGTAATGCAAGTCCATTCTCCTTGATGCACCACTTGGTGTAGTGTCATCATTTGAGGATTTGGACACGTCCACAAAAATTCAGATCAAAAGGACACACTTGGCAATGTAGAGTTGTTCAAATTTGGTTCTGGACAGAAATGGTTTTGAGGCACTTTGATCAACATAACATTCTCTCCAACTTGTGCCATTTGGTCTAGATGCATTATTACACCATTTGAGAATGGGCACCAAGTTTGAGAGCATTTGGACATGTTTGGCAATGCAAAGTTGTTCAAACTAGAAAAAGGACAGAAGTAGTCTTGAGAGGGTTTCATGGGGTTATACTGTTCTCCATGACATGATACTTGGCAAGATCATCAAACATGTCATATCTGACATGCTAGAATTTTCTTGGAATTTTCAGAGAATATTTCCTTTGTAAATATTTCAAAAGCTTGAAATATCCAGAAAGGGTTTTTGAGGGATTTGACCAATATTTTGAACATGACCATGTGTTGAAACTCTTATATATGGACAATATATGTCCACTGAGTGTCCCTAGATTTTTCCAAAATATTTTTAAAGCATTAAAATAATTTTAACCTATTAAATACCATTTCTGGCCTTAAGAAAAAGCTTTTAAATAAAATAGGAAAATAACTTTAAAATTATATTTTTGTGGTTTCTGGGTATCCTATATCTAATAGGAGTCAAATATATTTTTGGAAAGATTTTTACTGCCCTTAATTAAGTACTTGGAGTGCAAACCTCAATTCAGGGGTTTTTGGAAAACTAATTTTTGAAAATACTTTTTGGCCAAATTATTTTTGTAAGAAAATACTATATTGTTCTATACACATGGCATGATCATTGGGAAAAGTTTTTGGATCAAGGAGAAGGAATATACGAGTTGGAGGATTTATTTGATATTTAGAGCACTTGCAAACAGCAGACAAACATTGAATCAAAGTAAAGACAAAACACTCAAAAGTTTTTGTCAAACCACATTTTAGCATGATTTATTGACTTAAGTGTTGTGGCATGAAAATCAGAGTGTGACAGCCCGCCCCAGCCAAGCCACCGTCATGAGGGCAAGGCTACAGTAATGAGCAGCCGACAGGACCCACAGGCGGTGGGCCCAGCCTGTCAGCCTAGAGCCCGGCAACCGGCGGGACCCACCAGTCGGTGGGCCCCAGTGACCGGCAGAGAAGCCAGCGGCCATAGACACTAACAGCCTGGGTCCACACCCGGCCGGATTACCATTGTACCCCTGGGGGTAGGCCTATATAAACGCCCAGGGCACCCATGCAAAGGGTTAATCTCTTAGAGTTTCCCACACACACATAGGGAGAGGAGTAGAGCTAGCCTTGCCCTTCTTCCTCCTCTAGCCGAACAGCTCAAGGAGCAACTTGTAGCTACTTGTTGATCTAGTGATCATGTGGAGACCCCGCAGAACAGGACTAGGGGTGTTATCTCCTACGAGAGCCCCGAACCTAGGTAAGATTCGCCGGCGTGCATGTCTTGGCCTCATCCCGTTTCCAGGCACCGGCGACGTCTTACTAGCTCCCACAATGATTAGCCATCCTTTGGCATATATCACACCAACCACCCGATATTTGGCGCCCACCATGGGGCTAGGTGCACTGTCGTCCGGAGACCTGCTCTAGACGGCAACCATGTTCCTTCCCAGCGAGCGTAGCCAGCTTGGCACGCCCGATGGTGTTTGCACCGACGTGCTACTTGGCGTAGACGCCGCCTACGCAGCGAGCTGCCTCGCCGATCTCATTGGCGAGATCCGCCTCTCCGACGAGCCCGCGCCAGGCGCGGGTGCAGCCAGCTCCGAGAGCTGCCTCATCGACCTCCTTGGCAAGCTTGACATCGCAAGCGAGCCCACCTCCGACTTGGAGTCGATCGGCTCCACCGACCCGATGCTTGTCGACTCCGACACGACATCCCCCGACGCCTTCCCCGCCAACGTGGTGGTCATCGACGACCCCCTCCCTCGTGCCGACAGCAGCGGCATCACTGTCACCGAGGTGCTCATCATCAACCAGGGCGCAGCATCCAGCGCGGACGCCCCCAACACGCTGCAGGCGATGATACACGACCCGTCTGCACCCATCGTAGGCGATGCCGACATCGAGACACCGGGGCCCACCGCCTTGCGCTCATAGAGAGAGGCAAGAAGCTAGCCTCCATCAGACGCCTCACTGAGGCTTATCAGCAAGAGGTTGATCATGCCGCCTGCGGCATGCCGGCTGCTGGCGGGCCTAGCCACCAGGGCTGGGGGCCGACCGCCTAGTCTACGGCATGCCAATCGAGAACCTACATGTTACCCAGGTGGTAACAGACGAGCTAGAGAACCTGGACAGAGACGAGCGATGCTACATGACAAAGCACGTCTAGCAGCTCATCGACGCGACTGTCGAGCGGCATGAAGCCGGCGCCCACATCGAGAATCCTCCCCTCAGCCGAGAGCATGGCGTGACCTCCCGGGCACCGACTGCAGGTGGTGCCTGCTACGTCTTGAGCTTGCATTGGTTTTCCTCGAAGAGGAGAGGGTGATGCAGCAGAGTGGCGTAAGTATTTCCCTCAGTTTTTGAGAACCAAGGTATCAATCCAGTAGGAGGCTCCTCAAAAGTCCCACGCGCCTACACAAACAAACTAAGAACTCGCAACCAACACAATAAAGGGGTTGTCAATCCCTTCACGGAAACTTGCGAAAGTGAGATCTAATAAAGATAGTATGATAAGATAAATATATTTTTGGTATTTTATAATATAGATGCAAAAAGTAAAGATGCAAATAAAAGTAGATTGGAAGCAAATATGATAAGAGATAGACCCGGGGGCCATAGGTTTCACTAGAGGCTTCTCTCAAGATAGCATAAGTATTACGGTGGGTGAACAAATTACTGTCGAGCAATTGATAGAAAACCACATAGTTATGAGATTATCTAGGCATGATCATGTATATAGGCATCACGTCCATAACAAGTAGACCGACTCCCGCCTGCATCTACTACTATTACTCCACACATCGACCGACTCCTGCCTACATCTAGAGTATTAAGTTCATAAGAACAAAGTAACGCGTTAAGCAAGATGACATAATGTAGAGGGATAAACTCATGCAATATGATATAAACCCCATCTTGTTATCCTCGATGGCAACAATACAATACGTGCCTTGCAACCCTTTTGGTCACTGGGTAAGGACACCGCAAGATTGAACCCAAAGCTAAGCACTTCTCCCATGGCAAGAAAGATCAATCTAGTAGGCCAAACCAAACTGATAATTCAAAGAGACTTGCAAAGATAACTCAATCATACATAAAAGAATTCAGAGAAGATTCAAATATTATTCATATATAAACTTGATCATAAACCCGCAATTCATCGGATCTCGACAAACACACCGCAAAAGAGTTTACATC
Source organism: Triticum dicoccoides (assembly GCF_002162155.2). Classification (NCBI taxonomy): domain Eukaryota; kingdom Viridiplantae; phylum Streptophyta; class Magnoliopsida; order Poales; family Poaceae; genus Triticum; species Triticum dicoccoides. The sequence continues at coordinate 320,285,736 of NC_041381.1, read as the reverse complement.
GAATAGATCTCCACAAGAGAGGGGGAGAACATTGTATTGAGATCCAAAAAGAGAGAAGAAGCCATCTAGCTAATAACTATGGACCCGTAGGTCTGTGGTAAACTACTCACAACTCATAGGAGGGGCAAGGATGTTGATGTAGACGCCCTCCATGGTCGATTCCCCCTCCGGCAGAGTGCCGGCGAAGGCTCCAAGATGAGATCTCGCAGATACAAAAGGTTACGGTGGTGGAAATTGTGTTTCGTGGTGCTCCTGGATGTTTTCGGGGTACGTAGGTATATATAGGAGGAAGAAGTACGTCGGTGGCCGCCCAAGGGGCCCACGAGACAGGGGGCATGCCCTCCTATCTTGTGAATGCCTTGGCTGCTTCTTGACTTGCACTCCCAGTCCTCGGGATCACGTTCGTTCCAAAAATCACGCTCCCGCAGGTTTCATTCCCTTTGGACTACGTTTGATATTCCTTTTCTTCGAAATACTGATATAGGCAAAAAACAGGAATATGGGTTGGGCCTCCGGTTAGTAGGTTAGTCCCAAAAATGATATAAATGTGCAAAATAAAGCCCATAAACATCCAAAAGGGGTAATATAATAGCATGGAACAATCAAAAATTATAGATACGTTGGAGACGTATCAAGCATCCCCAAGCTTAATTCCTGATCGTCCTCGAGTAGGTAAATGATAAAACGAGAATTTTTGATGTGGAATGCTACCTAGCATAATTCATAATGTAATTTTCTTTATTGTGGCATGAATGTTCAGATCCAAATGATTCAAAATAAAAGTTCATATTGATAAAAAATAGTAACACTTCAAGCATACTAATCAAAGTAATCATGTCTTCTCAAAATAACATGGCAAAAGAAATTTATCCCTACAAAATCATATAGTTAGGATATGCTTCATTTTCGTCACACAAAGATGTTCCCAACTTCTATACCCCCGATGACAAGCCAAGCAATTGTTTCATACTTAAATAATCTCAAACTTTTTCAACCTTCACGCAATACATGAGCGTGAGCCATGGATATAGCACTATGGGTGGAATAGAATATGATGATGGGTATTGTGTGGAGAAGACAAAAAAGGAGAAAGTCTCACATTAACGAGGATAATCAACGGGCTATGGAGATGCCCATCAATTGATGTCAACATGAGGAGTAGGGATTGCCATGCAACGGATGCACTAGAGCTATAAATGAATGCCCAACAAAAGAAAACTAGTGGGTGTGCATCCAACTTGCTTGCTCACGAAGACCTAGGGCATTTGAGGAAGCCCATCGTAGGAATATACAAGTCAAATTCTATAATGAAAAAATTTCACTAGTATAAACAAGACAACTTATGAGACTCACTATATGAAAAACATGGTGCCACTTTGAAGCACAATATATGAGACTCACTACATGAAGAACAAGGTGCTACTTTAAAGCACAAGTGTGGAAAAAAAGATAGAAACATTGCCCTTTTTATTTATTTTCTTTTTTTTCTTTTTTTATTTCTTTTTCTTTCTTTTTTTTCTTTTGGGCCTTTCTTTTTTTTCTTTTGGCCTTTCTTTTTTTCTTTTCTTTTTGGGAAATGCTCTAATAATGATGACCATCACACTTCTATTGATTACAACATAAGATTAACAACTCGAAACTAGAACAAGATATGACTCTATATGAATGCCTCCGGCGGTGTACCGGGATGGTGCAATGAATCAAGAGTGACATGTATGAAAAATAATGCATGGTGGCTTTGCCACAAATACGATGTCAACTACATGATCATGCAATGGCAATATGACAAAAGTAAAGTATGTCATGATGATGATGAATGGAACGGTGGAAAGTTGCATGGCAATATATCTCGGAATGGCTATGGAAATGCCATAATAGGTAGGTATGGTGGCTGTTTTGAGGAAGATATAAGGAGGTTTATGTGTGATAGAGCGTATCGTATCACGGGGTTTGGATGCACCGGCGAAGTTTGCACCAACTCTCAAGGTGAGAAAGGGCAATGCACGGTACCGAAGAGGCTAGCAATTGCGGAAAGGTAAAAGTGCGTATATTCCATGGACTCAACATTAGTCAAAAGAACTCATATACTTATTGCAAAAATTTAGAAGTCATCAAAAATCAAGTACTATGCACATGCTCCTAGGGGGATAGATTGGTAGGAAAAGACCATCGCTCGTCCCCGACCGCCACTCATAAGGATACACAAGCCGGGTACACTTCATGTTTCAAATTTGTTACACAACTTTAACCATACGTGCATGCTACGGTACTTGCTAACTTCAACACAAGCATTCTTTAAATTAATAATCACCCAACTAGCATGACTTTAATATCACTACCTCCATATCTCAAAACAATTATCAAGAATCAAATTGATCATAGCATCCAATTCACTTCCTATGATAGTTTTTGTTATACCCAACTTGGATGCCCACCATTCTAGGACCAATTTTATAACCACAGAAAATACCATGCTGTTCTAAAAGAATCTCAAAATAATATAAGTGAAGCATGAGAGACTAGCAATTTCTTCAAAATTAAGACACCACCGTGCTCTAAAAGATATAAGTGAAGCACTAGAGCAAAAACTATCAAGCTCAAAAGATATAAGTGAAGCACATAGAGTATTCTAGCAAATTCTAATCAAATAGGCTTCTTCCAAAAGGTGTGTACAGCAATGATGATTGTGGTAAACTAAAAATCAAAGACTAATATAATACACGACGCTCCAAGCAAAACACATATCATGTGGCGAATAAAAATATAGCTCCAAGTAAAGTTACCAATGAACGAAGACGAAAGAGGGGATGCCTTCCCGGTGCATCCACAAGCTTAGGCTTTTGGCTATTCTTGAATATCTTGGGGTGCCATGGGCATCCCCAAGCTTAGGCTCTTGCCACTCCTTATTCCATAGTCCATAAAAGCTTTACCCAAAACTTGAAAACTTCACAACACAAAACTCAACAGGAAATCTTATAAGCTCCGTTCGTGAAAGAAAACAAAACCACCACATAAGGTACTATAATGAACTCATTCTTTATTTTTTTTGGTGTTAAACCTACTTTATTCCAACTTCCTTATGGTTTATAAACTATTTTACTAGCCATAGATGCATTGAAATAAGCAAACAACACACGAAAAACAGAATCTGTCAAAAACAGAACAGTCTGTAGCAATCTGTAACTAACACAAACTTCTCAACTCCAAAAATCCTACCAAAATAGGAAGTCCTGGAAAATTTATTTATTGAACAGCATCAAAAAGAATCAACGCAAAATCACGTTCCTGTGATTTAACAAAATTATATTCGTGCGTGCAAAGTTTCTGTTTTTCAGCAGAATCAAATCAACTATCATCGTAGGTTATCCTATAGGTTCTACTTGGCACAAACACTAATTAAAAGATAAAAACACATCTAACCAGAGGGTAGATGCAAGATTTATTAAATAATATCAAGGAAAAATATTGGGTTGTCTCCCAACAAGCGCTTTTCTTTAAAGCCTTTTTAGCTAGGCATTGAGATTTCAATGATGCTCACATGAAAGACAAGAATTGAAGCACAAAGAGAGCATCATAAAACATGTGACAAACACACTTAAGTCTAACATACTTCCTATGTATAGGCATCTTTTAAACAAACAAATTATCAAGGCAAGCAAAATTTAGCATATGCAAGGAAGTGGAAAGAAACAATAGCAATCTCAACATAACGAGAGGTAATTTTCTAACATGAAAATTTCTGCAACCATATTTTCCTCTCTCATAATAATTACATGTAAGATCATAAGCAAATTCAACAAAATAACTATGACAAAACATATTCTCAACATGATCCACATGCATGCAAAGTTGACACTTTTCCAAGATAGTGGGATTAACATTAACTGAAGTCATGACCTTTCCGAACCCACTTTCAATATTATTGCAAACACTATTATCAATCTCAAATTCATCATGGGGCTTAAATAAATTTTCAAGATCATAAGAAGAATCACCCCAATCATGATCATGGCAACAAGTAGTAGACATTCAAAAACTAGCATCCCCAAGCTTAGGGTTTTGCATATTATTAGCACAATTCACATCAAGAGAATTTATAGTAAAATCATTGAAATCATGCTTTTTATTCAAGGAGCCATCGTGAATCTCTTCATAAATTTCTTCATCACAATTTCCGGATTCACAAATTTCAAGCAAAACTTCATAAAGATAATCTAGTGCACAAAACTCACTAGCAATGTGTTCATCATAATTGGATCTCTTAAAAAGATTAGCAAGCGGATGAGGATCCATAGATCTTAGGTTCTCTGATTAGCAATAAATAAGCATCTATTCCAACCAAATGAGCAAACGAAAGGGCAAGCAAAAAGAGAGGAGGAGATTGGGTAAGAGAGGGCGAATAAAACGGCAAGGGTGAAGTGGGGGAGAGGAAAACGAGAGGCAAATGGCGAATAATGTAAATGCGAGGGAGATGGGTTTGTGATGGGTACTTGGTATGTCTTGACTTGAGCGAAGACCTCCCCGACAACGGCGCCAGAAATCCTTCTTGCTACGTCTTGAGCTTGCGTTGGTTTTCCTCTAAGAGGAGAGGGTGATGCAGCAGAGTAGCGTAAGTATTTCCCTCAGTTTTTGAGAACCAAGGTATCAATCCAGTAGGAGGCTCCTCAAAAGTCCCACGCACCTACACAAAAAAACTAAGAACTCGTAACCAACACAATAAAGGGGTTGTCAATCCCTTCACGGCCACTTGCAAAAGTGAGATCTAATAAAGATAGTATGATAAGATAAATATATTTTTGGTATTTTATAATATAGATGCAAAAAGTAAAGATGCAAATAAAAGTAGATTGAAAGCAAATATGATAAGAGATAGACCCGGGGGCCATAGGTTTCACTAGAGGCTTCTCTCAAGATAGCATAAGTATTACGGTGGGTGAACAAATTACTGTCGAGCAATTGATAGAAAACCGCATAGTTATGAGATTATCTAGGCATGATCATGTATATAGGCATCACGTCCATAACAAGTAGACCGACTCACGCCTGCATCTACTACTATTACTCCACACATCGACCGACTCCTGCCTGCATCTAGAGTATTAAGTTCATAAGAACAGAGTAACGCATTAAGCAAGATGACATAATGTAGAGGGATAAACTCATGCAATATGATATAAACCCCATCTTGTTATCCTCGATGGCAACAATACAATACGTTCCTTGCAACCCTTTCTGTCACTGGGTAAGGACACCGCAAGATTGAACCCAAAGTTAAGCACTTCTCCCATGGCAAGAAAGATCCATCTAGTAGGCCAAACCAAACTGATAATTCAAAGAGACTTGCAAAGATAACTCAATCATACATAAAAGAATTCAGAGAAGATTCAAATATTATTCATAGATAAACTTGATCATAAACCCACAATTCACCGGATCTCGACAAACACACCGCAAAAAGAGTTTACATCGAATAGATCTCCACAAGAGAGGGGGAGAACATTGTATTGAGATCCAAAAAGAGAGAAGAAGCCATCTAGATAATAACTATGGACCCGTAGGTCTGTGGTAAACTACTCACAACTCATAGGAGGGGCAAGGATGTTGATGTAGAGGCCCTCCGTGGTCGATTCCCCCTCCGGCAGAGTGCCGGCGAAGGCTCCAAGATGAGATCTCGCGGATACAGAAGGTTACGGTGGTGGAAATTGTGTTTCGTGGTGCTCCTAGATGTTTTCGGGGTATGTAGGTATATATAGGAGGAAGAAGTAAGTCGGTGGCTGCCCGAGGGGCCCACGAGACAGGGGGCGCGCCCTACAGGGGGGGCGCCCTCCTATCTCGTGGCTGCCTCGGCTCCTTCTTGACTTGCACTCCAAGTCCTCTGGATCACGTTCGTTCCAAAAATCACGCTCCCAAAGGTTTCATTCTATTTGGACTCCGTTTGATATTCTTTTTCTTTGAAATACTGAAATAGGCAAAAAACAACAATATGGGCTGGGCCTCCGGTTAGTAGGTTAGTCCCAAAAATGATATAAATGTGTAAACTAAAGCCCATAAACATCCAAAAGGGGTAATATAATAGCATGAAATAATAAAAAATTATAGATACGTTGGAGACGTATCAGCACCCGCGAGCGAAAAGACAAAGAGTCGGCTGCTAGCCACAGTCGGACGCGCATCAGCATTGAGCGCGACGAAGAAGGCCGCCCACGAGCCATGGAGCGGCGAGGTGACGACCTGCCTCCTCCTCCACCTCGCAGGGAGAGATATCCCTCCCCGCCGCCTGTTGAGCACCCGACGCTCAGCGGCCGGCTGGGCCGCCGTGAAGGAATCGAAGAAAACGATACCCGCCATCGGATCGACCGCCTGGCGTGATCCTTGGCGCTAGAAGAAGAGGATGCAGTCAGCCCGCCTTGTTTTGGCCCCGCATTCGTGACGAGCCCTTCCCCAAAGGGTTCTCGCTCCCAAGAGACACGCCCAAGTGCAACGGCTAGGTGAAGCCAGAAGACTGGCTGATCGACTACTCCACCGCAGTCAGCATAGCAAACGGAAACAGGCGCGTTGCCGTGAAGTACGTCCCCCTCATGCTTCAAGGCACGTCACGCACCTCGCTGAACAACCTCAAGCACTATAGCATCAACAGCTGGGTAGATTTCACTAAGGTCTTGATCCGCAACTTCACCAGCACGTACAAGCGGGCGCCCAAGCCTCGCCAAGTCTCTGTGTGTGCGTCCAAGGCCCAACCGAGTCCAGTTGCGACTACCTGACGCGTTGGGCCGAGCTCCGCAACTCCTGCAAGGGAGTGCATAAGGTGCAAGATATAGAGTACTTCACCGTCGGGTGCAGAGAAGGCACCCTCCTGAAGCACCGACTCCTCTGCGAGGAGTCGGCTGCACTCGACGAGCTGTTGATCATAGCAGACAAGTACGCTACTGCTGACTCCTTGATGAAGACGAAGCTTCAGGTGGACGCCTCTGGGAAGGTGCTCCCTCCGGCTCCTCGAACGCCGGCTGGTGATACCAGTCGGCGCCCACAGCAGAACGACAACAAATGCAAGGCCCTGATGCCGGCTTCCACCAGCCGACAGGTTGCAACAGTTGAAGATCAACAACCAGAAGGGCAGCCCATACCCAAGCGTCAGAAAGGCGGCAAGCTGGCTTGGCAGCCCACTTTCTCCTACGAGCAAACCCTCGATGCCCCCTGCAAGTTCCACAGCGGCGCGAAGCCGTCCAATCACACAACCCGGACGGGCCACTGGCTCACCCGAATCTCCAAAGGCGAGGGGATGCTGCCTCCTCCGCCTGCTGGCCAGCCGCCTCCGTCTCCTCAGTAGCCGGCGGCCCGTCCAGCAGTCGGTGCCATCCAAGACGAGTTCCCTGAAGAGCAGCCAGCCTATGTCATCTTCACGATCCAAGCTAATGACAGGCGCAGCCGGCGCCGACAGCATCAAGAGGTCAACGCTGTCGCCTCCAAGGTTCTAGAGTTCATGCACTGGTCTGAGAAGCCCATCAACTGGAGCCGAGCCGACCACCCGGAGGTGATGCCTTCTCCGAGTTCCTATGCCATGGTGTTGGATGCCACCTTTGCAACAAAGAGGCAAGCTGCTCGTTTCTCCCGAGTCCTGATAGATGGTTGTAGTAGCATCAATATTCTTTACCACGATACCATGGAGAAGTTGAACATCAAGTCAAAGCAACTCTTGCCCAGTCGAACCATCTTCCATGGCATTGTACCTGACCTCTCCTGCTCACTAATCGGCAAGATCAAGATAGATGTCCTCTTCGGAGATAGAGATCACTTCCGCCGCGAAGCAGTTTGGTTTGAAGTAGTGGACCTAGAGAGCCCCTATCATGCATTACTTGGCCGACCTGCTCTGGCCAAGTTCATGGCTGTGCCCGACTACGCCTACCTCAAGATGAAGATGCCAAGCACCAAGGGCATCATCACCATAGTCGGAGACTACAAGAAATAATCCGCCTGCGCTGCAGCCAGCAGTCGGCTGGCCGAGTCCCTTGTGATTGCTGCAGAGCAGAAGATCCTTGACCGGGTTGTGGCCATGGCTGGCAAGCAGTCGGACTTGTCACTAGACCCCAAGGATTCAGAAACTCAGGCCTCCTTTCAGCCGGCCAAGGAAACCAAGAAGATACCTTTGGACCTGGACCACCCGAAGAGGTTCGCTCTTGTAGGAACCAACCTTGACAGCAAATAGGAAAGCGAGCTTTCCAATTTCCTCCATGAGAATCGGGATATCTTTGCATGGTCCCCCAACGACAAGCCGGGTGTTCCGACGGATTTCGCCGAGCACAAGCTACATGTCAGAGCAGATGCAAAACCAGTCAAGCAACCCCTCCGCCGGCTGTCGGGGGAGAAGAGAAGAATTGTTCGTGAAGAGATAGCCCGACTTCTAGCAGCCTCCTTCATTATGGAAGTGTTCTTTCCAGAGTGGCTTGCCAACCCAGTCCTTGTACTGAAGAAGAACAACAAGTGGTGCATGTGTATTGATTATACCAGCCTCAACAAAGCCTACCCCAAAGATCCGTTTGCCTTGCCTCGGATTGACCAAGTGATAGACTCCATGGCCGGATGCGAGCTATTGAGTTTCTTGGATGCATACTCAGGGTACCACCAGATCAAGTTGGACCTGGCCGACCGCCTGAAGACCGCCTTCATCACACTTTTCGGAGCCTTCTGCTACCTGACCATGACATTCGGCTTGAGAAATGCTAGTGCCACTTTTCAGCGTTGCATGCAGAAGTGCCTCAAATTTGGTAACCCCAAAGTAACCATGATATATTAGTACAATATTCCCATGGTCTAAGGAACTAAGTAAACATTAAAACTTTATATGAAAATGTCGATAACATAATACCAATGTGATATCGCAGTAATTCATAAGTTGGATCTATCCAACTCCATTGTTCTAATAATAAGGTTCTCTCATTATTGATAGTATCCTGAAAATGTTAATGATTAGGAAAACAGGATCACCATCAATACCTGAACTAGTCTTAGAGGCATGACTAGGGATGATATTGGTGTCATGTTTCCACACATTCAATTGAGTTTTCCTCCAAAACTCATATTCAAGAATCAATGCAATTATATTAGCACATAAATTTAAACTTAATTATGAATGTGAAAATAAAACACTACATTTATTATTGCATGTAGGGCATATTTCCAACAGCCCTCTCGAGGTGCAATACTTGAGACTATATAACATTTGTTAGACATAACTTTCTAATAATGGCCCATGTCCTAGGTCGTGTCTAGACTGATGTCTCTTTCTGCAGGCACATCCTTGGATCTTGCCTCCGAGCGTGGAATGTGCTACCCATACTCTTAAAGCCTATACAACTATCACACGAGACAAACATATTTACATGAAATTTACGCCTGAATGAAATGAATTTGGAAATCTTTATACTCTACTTTTGCCAATAGTGAACATTCTTTATGTGCATAATAATAATAATAATAATAATAATAATAATAATAATAATAATAATAATAATAATAATAATAGTAATAATAATAATAATAGTAATAGTAATAATAATAATAATAATAATAATAATAATAATAATAATAATAATAATAAAACAATTGCACATCTTAGGATGAAGGCTTTTGGTTTTAAACTGGAGAGTGGTCTTGACTAGAGATAACCTTGCATGTCGAAATTGGCAAGGTAGTAAGCGTGGTGTCATTTGCCATCATGATGAGTCTACGAAACACATATATGAGGAATGCAAGTTTGCTCATATGGTGTTGTCTATTGTTGAGGTAGGTTTTTACCTATACCATCATGTACTGTGTGTAACATGTTTGGTAACTAGTTGAGGTGTCTTGATATTTTTTCCACACATCCTTGTGAGAGGGGTAGCCTTTTGTTGGGCTATATGGCTTTCCAGGAATGACGTTGTATTAAAAAAATGGGTTATATCTCTGTACGTTATCCATTTATGTATACATTGGCTCTGTATATGGTCTATCCTCATAAGATGTCGGAGGATAGGAACCACTATATGAGGCATCTACCCGGTTGGAGCATACATGCACCACTACAAAAAATACACTTCCGTGATGATACGTGTTTGTCACAGTAGGTCGCGTTTTTTGTCATGCATGTACATCCATGAAAAAGTTATGACAGAATCAAGATAGTCATACCTATGCTATCGTAGAAGTGTTCCATGACATTATCAAAATTATCATCACGGAAGTGTCCACTTCCATGACGATAAATCGCGCGTCACAGAAGTGCTTTCGTCAAGGGTGACCGACACGTGGCATCCACCATAACGGAACGCCGTTAAGCTATCGGGTCGGGTTTTGGATCCAATAACCCGTTAACAGCCCCGACCAATGGGAAATTTCCACGTGTAAAATTCTTATTGGCCGTACGAAACACGTATCAGCTCGTCAGTGGGTCAGATAGGCGCCTATGATATGTCGACACGTGCCACGGCCCACCACTGGCCCATTTAGCTTATAAAGCCGGCCCGTTTGACTTGGTCAAAAGTTAACGGGCTGGCCCATGAAAAGCCTGTTAACGGTCTCTTCGCAAATAGCCCATTTTACGGCCCGTTAGGCACTAAAGGAAATCGGCCGAACAACGTCATGTGGCCCGTCAAATATAACACCAGCCCATTTCACTTTCGGCCCATGTATGGCCCACGACGTCTTTCGCCCATATGAGGCCTTCGTATCTTTCGACCCTTTACAGGCCCACGGTGACTCTAGCCCATAATGAACAGTAATTTTCTTTGTACCCGTTAACGGCCCGTGATTTAGCTGGGCCGTTTCCAGCCCGTGTTAGCTTTTGGCTTATTGACGGTCCATACGTTCTTGGGCTCCTTTTTGGCCCTCGATTACTTCCGGCCTGTTACTGGCATGTTCCCCTAATGGGCCAAATTCGGCCCATGGCAAGAGTCGGCCCGTTACTGGCATGTTTCCCAAATGAGCCAAATTCAGCCCATGGCAAGAGTCAGCCCGTTACTGACATGTTACCCTAATGGACCAAATTCGGCCCATGGTAAGAGTCAGCCCGTTTCTGGCCAGCCCATCCTATATTCTGGCCCATTAACGACCCGTTATGCCTGTGACAGAATTAAGCTTTTGTAGTCCTATGGCCTGTTAACGGGCCGTTACCGTGCTGGGCCGATACCAATTACGCCCGACTACGGCCCATGTAGACCCATTTATCCGACGGCCCTAGGCCCATTTATCGACGGCCCGAGGCCCACCGATTACAGGCCCATTTATCGACGGCCCGTAGGAGACCCATGGATCCTACGGCCCGTATATGGCCCATGGGTAGTTGCGGCCACTAGCAAACCAGGGAAAAAGAAGACTAGGAAATAAATAAGGCCCAAACTAATGCTAGGCTATTAAGGCGATTGCACAGATTACATCCACTCGGCATCAAAGATCGCCACCAGTGCAAATATAGGGAACACCCTACACTATACAAAAATGGCTTGCTGTTTTCTTCAGCCGGTGGCTGCACATTAAGAATAAATTTTGTATCGCACCAAAACAAATTACAACTATATAACAAAAGGAAGGTTGGCATAAAACTTAACAGTCTAGCAGATAAATGCACCACCAGAAGTTCAGAAGCTCGGTTCATTTGACCTGACTGTTACGTTTTCATGCTGTATTGTCCGATGGAACACCATAACCCTCACCTTCATTTCCCCTAGGCTCCTGAACAACATAGCAAATGTCTGATAGTCTGGTTTCAAAACCATGCATATCTTGACGACATTGAGCAATGTTTCTCCTTATTTCACAAAGGGCCTTTGTTAGGGAATGTACTTGTGTCTGGAGCGCAGATACAACATTGCTTTGAGCTTGCATATCTTGATCATGAGGCAGTTTGGACAATATTGCCTTAACAACCAACCCAATATTATGCAGGAACGTGCTTTTGGCACTGTTAGTGGACAGGTACTGACCCACTGCAGCAAGAGCTGACATTGCGGTTATAGTTGCCTCGCCACCTTCAGAAGGTGGCGGTTCCACCATTTTTTCCATAGCTCGCTGAAAAGTTGAGGTTTTACATTAGTAGTACCAAAACAGAAGATATTAAGGAGGCAGCAAAACCAAACAAAATAGCTTTGGTCTATATACAGAACTTATTCTAGTGAACCCATGTAAAATATTAGTTGTATTTTATTGCAAAGTACATAATAAAACTAGGTTCCAAACATATGACCATGTACCATCGCTAATGTATTGTCTATTTCTTCACATTGTATTGAGGGCTAAGGATAACGAGACGAAGTTTATAATACGGTAAGCATAGTATGACATCATTCATATCACAAAACAACTGAGAACAGACAAACAGGCAATTGTAACGTTGTGTGGGCAAGTCCAGCACGGAACTAGATTATGGGTCAAGATCAAAGTAACATCACTCCTCCCTTTTAAACCTTGTAAGGTGCAATGATACGCTAAGACAATTGTGTATAAAATTGAAAAGAGTGATAGACATTGGCTGCAAACCATGCAGTTCAAGGCACAAGTCAGAGTAAGTAGTAGTTAAAAGGCATGAGGATTAAGGATTACATCAGCTGCTTTGACTGGTGTAGTCATGCCCTTCTTCTTGCTGGTGTGACAGTCCTTGAAGATTTCCACATCATTTGGTTCAGGTACTTTTTTGTCCTTGCGGGCTTTCCTCTGCATTTCGAACAAGTCAATATAGATCTGATAATATGGTACAGCGAAAAGAGTGAAACAGCAGCTAATTACAAGAGCCTCGTAGTGTGCAATATAGCTACGAGATCTTGTCGTCTGTTGGAATTTCACTTTCATACGGTTGGCCTTGTTCTTTGAACAGTTCACCTACAAGAAGATAGATTTGTGTGGCACATGCGTCAATAGGACTTCAACATGTGATCTGATCACATATATATAATGTACCTGATACTTCGGATCAGACCAGTGTTTAACAAGGCCCCTCCAGTCTTCATCCGATATATTTTCCACTGGAGATGTTTGGGAAAGTTCACTGTTAGCCTTGCCTTCAAAGTGAGTTTTCCTCAAGTTATACCGATATTGTCGCAGAGCATACTTGAAAACATGGGTGCAAGCTTGTCTTGTTGCATCATCTTGGCTATCCAACTTGAACCTCATCTGTTGAAAATTATGGGAGTCTCATTATCAGCAACCTAGAAAGTATGGGACAGAGCAAGACGATATTACTAGTTTCCATACATAACCATACTTACAGATAAATGGTCGAGGAAGGTGTTGAACTGGGTTTCGTCTTTGTCATTCCTGTACCTAATCCATGTTGGGAGGATACATACATGACACCTAAGGGCAACCACTGCCTCTGATACTAACTTGGCTGACTCTGTAGCATCACGTGGCCTTTTTAAACCTACCTCAAAACGGATCTCCATTCTTCCTCGTCTAGATTTAGTTAACCTATCGAGCATTATCCCTGATGTTTGTTTCCTCTTGCGCCTAGGTGCTAGTCCAACAACGAACATAGGAAGTGTTAGTGTACATCAGACTGTGAGACTACTTATAAAGAAGCATGCAACTGTAACTTGACTCCAGCAACTACCTTCTTGCTATTGAAGCTCACAAGGTTCATCTGATATTGCCAACTCGTCTTGTGTCAAGAGTGCTTGGGAAGTAGTGTCAGGTGGCAAGGGAGCTTGGGAACGTGCTGCTAGCTCAGTTGACGCACGAGTATGTCGTGCAGCTGGTAGTACTGTGGTAGGTGTTGCAAGAACTAGGGCTGTCTCTGCTTGTTTGGTGGCAGCTATTTGTTTCTGATTGGCTTTTTTTGCAGTCCATGTGGCATGGGATGCCGTGTTTGTAGCATTTTCCGCTGGACTTTCACCTTCTATTGCACCATCAGTACCAGCAGAATCTGCAAGATTCATCCGCTTCTCATTCCCTGCCATTCTCTGTTTCTTCCTCTTTCTTTGTGCCATGCTAAGTCAAGCTGACAAGAAAAATGAATAAAATTTAGTTCTTCAGAACAAATTGATGCGTGATGCAGACGAATAAAACTTTGATGTTAGACAACCACATGATAGGAGGATGTAATATGTATGAAAAACAGGACGGAAGAGATAACCAGAACTATGATGTGTAAACTAAAAAGAAGACATTTCACCAAATTAGAAGCAATGCAATGGAAGGTAGACACCGTATGAAAGATGCTAAAAATATCGCTCTGCCAAGTTAACAGTGTCTCAGCATAAATGGCGTTTAAACAAATGTGAAGCAGTACAAGAAATAAATCATATGCAAGATGCAAACAACATCACACTACCATGTTAGAGGTCTCTCGTCATTAGTGCCATTGCATATTCACAACTTATGATGTGTAAACTAAGGAGAAGGCATTTCAACAAATTAGAAGCAATGAAAGCCAGACACCATATGAAAGATGCAAATAATATCACTCTACCAAGTTAAAACTGTCTCGTCATAAGTGCCATTTCAACAAATTAGTAGTACAAGCTAGAAAAGAATGTGAGATGTAACCTATATCACACTCCAAAGTCAAACGTGTGTTATGATAAGTGATTGTTGCAGGTTACACAACAGTAGTAATTTGATGTAAGAACATGGTGTGATAGACAGATATTGTATGTTCTAGAAACAGGAACACGTGTCTTATTCAAGTATAATGTGTAAAGTAAGCAGATGGAATTCAACAAAATTAGAAGCAATACAAGCTAGACATCACACATAACATGCAACCACATATAACAGTGCCAAGTTAGAGGGAGCACCAGTGATGCTGCACTAGGGGAGACGTGCTCATCATAAACACAGCTTTGTTGAGTGTCTATGCATGTGTTGTCTTGGAAATCATCTTGGGGGTGTGGAGGAGTAGAAACTGTAGAGGCCCTCCGTTTGGAAGGAGCACCTTTATCCGCTGCCTTGCTAACTTCCTTCCGCTTTATTGATTTTGAATTGTCAAGTAAAACCGACAAGAAAAAGCAATAAAATTCTCTCTTCAGAACTCATTCATGCATGATACTGACAATCACTACTTTGATGTAAGGCAAACACATGATACCAGGATGGAATATGTACGAAAAACAAGACGGCATGGCATGTTCGCAACTGTTTGTGTAAACTAAGCAGAAACCATTTCAGCAAATAAGAAGCAATGCAAGCTAGACACCACATGAAAGATGCAACCAATATGACTGCCAAGTTAAAAGTGTCCCATCATAAATGGAATTTCAACAAATTAGAAGCAGCGCATGCTATAAATCATATGAAAGATGCAACTAATATCGCACTACATATAGTCATATACTAAAGGTGTCTCGTCATATTGATTGATGCGCGATACAAAAAAACAATAGTTTTATATAAGGACATGCTTAATAGATAGATGTACTATGTACTAAATACAGGAAGGCATGTCACATTAACAGGTATAATGTCACATTTACACACTACTACAAAAACCCCTACTAATGGCGCACCTAGTATGGCCATTAATGGCGCATCTGTGGTGCGCCATTAATAGCACACCATTAGTAATTTTTACTAATGGCGCACCACCTGGTGCGCCATTAGTATCTGGTATACTAATGGCGCACCGCGGGTGCGCCATTAGTATAGGCCAGGGTGCGCCATTAGTATGCCTCCCAGGGGCCATGTATATCCAGGTGCTTTGGCATACTAATGGCGCACCACCACTGGATGCGCCATTAGTAACCATGGCATACTAATGGCGCACTTACCAGTGATGCGCCATTAGTATGCTTTGTCATACTAATGGCGCACTGTCATGTGATGCGCCATTAGTATGAATATTAGGTTTTTTTATTTTTTTATTTTCTATTTTTTGCACAGGTTACAAAATGTATAATTTGACAAAATATAGACAGCACATATCAACAACAGATTCATCAAATACAATAGAAGATTAGTCTTTGAATACAATTCATCATATTAGTCTCCGAATACAATTCATCATATTAGTCTCCGAATTGAAAAGACCGAACAAAGATAGAACATTATACTACAAGTCTCGAGACCGCGAGTAGCGAGTTTGTCTTCACATTACAAGTCGATATCGATCATCTAAACTACCATCACATAGAAGAGAGCTGCGGTCATCACGATGAGCATCATCACGATGAAACTCGTCTTCATCCGGTTCCTCCAACGCTCCCTCCCCTCTCCCGCTAGATAGCGGGCGTATCTAGATTCAGCCTCGGCCCTAGTGGTGTACCCTTTGTAACTGTTACCACTGAATCGGTGAACCTGTCTCCGACACTCCTCCCAGTCATCGTAGACTCCGGGAACCTTACCCTTGTACACGACATACGTCGGCATCGCTATGCACTAGCCAAACGAAATGTTAGTACCAATTCACAGACAATACATAAGCAATATATAAGTATGCAACAGAACGATCGGAAGAGAAAAGCAAGACATTAATAGCATCGATTACATCTAAGTTGAACGACTCTCGAAACCAAAGAGACATACTACAAGTTCATTAAAGTTTAATTACAACATGAGCCAATCGATGTTTCAGAACTAGACACAGCATCACTGCTTTCGACTCGACTCAAGGGACCGGAGCGTGGATGAAGCCGCCGTCTATCATGGGAGTCATGAAATAACGGTCGTTGTCAGCCTGCATTTGTAGCATTGTGTCGATGTCACTATTGGACGGTTGATTTCTGAGGTAGAACTGCCCCGAGGTACGAAGGACATCTTGATGGATGATTTCCGCAAACTCCGACTGGATGCGAAAGAATTCTTGTCGGAGGTCCGCGTCCTGGATTGCTGACACGCTCGCGGCCCAATCTTTGAGTTTACTCGGTAGCAGAAGTTGATGATGGTCCCATACGATCGCCCGCATGTGATGGATGGCGTAGTAGGCACCCTTCTGACCTCCAGGCGGCTGCTTGACGCAGCAGAACATCGTATTGTGGGAGAACACGTGCTTGCCGTACTTATGAATAGGCCTGGTGAAGGTGCCTCCAGATTTGGCGTAGCCGGGGAGAACATCATCAAGAACCTTCTTGACATTTGTGTAGTCTATGTTCGACTGACGGTCTGGGTCGAAATACGTGGCCATGGAATATTTGGGGCTTAGGAGGATGAGCGTGCAACGTGTGTCACTGCAGAAAACACGGAATGTTAAAAGAAAAACGATCGAAATGTGAGAATTCATATGTTACGGGCCGGTTGAGGGGAGGACTTACTCGGGAAAGTAAGGCACGAGGAAGTTATCCTTATCTTGGTTTGCTAGAATGACGCCTTCGAGGTAAGAACTCGCGACTTGCCGGTCCCCAGCGCTGCCCAAGATCTTGGCACGCATGTAGAAGAGGTCGACTATCACGATGTCCGGGGTCTTGTCGCGAATGATCCGCATCTCCATACTCAGCGAAAATAGCCGAACGAAGGTGTAGTGCAGCGGATGAAGGTTCAACATAGCGTGGATGTCATCAAAACGCAGGACGATCGTACGCCCGATGGAGTTATCCACAAAGCCCTTGCCCTCTGGCACCTTGGCCGTGAAAACTGGGTATGCCACATCCTTCTCCCTGAGACGCCGCTTCTCCAAAGAAAGAACATTGTCATGCAGACTCCGCATAGCACTGGTTGCAGCATTGAGCATATTTGTCGGTAGCATCGCCCTACCCGCCACATGCACCCTCCTCGAGATATCCTGCGGTGAAGGTGGCCCGTCCTGAGCACGGATCGTACTCGGTGCCGGCTGGCTCGCACCCTTCTTAGTCTTTCTTTTGCGTGCCTTCTTTTTCTCCTGTAATGGGACCGAGTTCTGCTCACAGACCACCTTCTTGAGTGTGTTGGGGCTGATAATATTTCGCACCTCGCCTATCTGAGGCTCGGTGAAGTCGGCAGCTGGAGGCGTCTCCTGAGAGCTGAACGCCAGACGGCGCCTGTTGCAACTTGGCTTCTCCGCGGTACCAGCTAGATCGCACACGTCTTTTGTTGGGTTTGGTTCTTGAGAAGGAGGCCCCATGAAGTCGCCATCGTACCCATGATCGGCAAAGTACTGATCGACGTTGCAAAATGTATCATCGTCGTCGTCGTCGTCGTTCTGATCCTGTGCCATATGCATGTTTGGATCCAGTGGCATAGGGATGTCCGGCACCGTTACGGCGGTCTTGCCATGGGGCCGACTTGGCGCCGGCACGACTGGCGGTGTTGTCTTTGGGGTGGTGTCCCCCGCCCCCAAACGAATATGGCTCTTCGGCCAAAGCAGGGGCCAGCTCAGGCAGGCGCCGAGGGTCATCACTTCTTCATCGTCAGCCCCGACGGGTCGAATCGGAGGTAACAAGTCGTCGCAGCCTGGCAGCACCCGAACCAGTTGAACCCTAAACAAGTTGGGTGGCATCTGGGTACCGTGGAACAAGGGGTTGCCCGGTTGAACGATTTTGCCCTTGGCGACATCGACCAACTCGTTGTTCACGAAGTGGAGGAGAGTGCACGGAACGTCGGCGGCGCCCTGCGAAAACATGTAGGGCGTCAGGGATGCCCAGTCAAAGGCAAGGAGATGAAGTCCTCGGCCGAGAGAGGCTTAATTAGTTACCGTGATGATGGCGTCGAGCTCGGCTAATGTTGACGCACCGCCAACGGCGGGCGTGCAGTTGACGGAGGTGCCGCTTGCTGCAGAGGTGCCGGCCGGCGTACACCCGGGTGCATTAAGCTCCCGTGCCGGCGTCGGAGACACCAATGTCGCCTCCGTCGGAGGCACCAATGGCCCCGCCATCGCATTATGCGAGTTGCTGGCCGTGAAGCTAGGAATCAGGGGCGGCCCCTGTTGGCCGCCCGCAATCCATGCACTCAACCCCGAGATCAAGGTAGGCACAAGGGCGGTGATCGTCGCTCCGAGTCGTTGTTCCACTTGCTCTTGGACAATCTCCGGAATCCGCGCCACATGTGCCTTGAGTTCTTGAACCTCTCGCGCCTGGCTTTCCGAGCTGGTCTTTTTCTCCTTCCGCACACCAGCGGTATAGTATGACCCCCATTTTGTCGACAAGCCTTTGCCGGCCACACGACAAGCTGACGTCGGCTTACTGAGCTTATCCTTGTTCTTCATTACATTCAACCCCCTATTGAGAGTGGTGTCCCAAGGGTTGCTCTTAGTCGACCCCGCGCTACTGCTTTCAGTCGCCTGCGGAAGGAATGTGAACCATTTAGAAATTTGGCTTCATTAATTAGAATGCAACCATATGGAGCTAATTACGCGGGGGTGTATTCCTTACCAGAACAAGCTCAAGCTGCCTGGTCTTCGGATCCGTGGTAAGCTCCTTTGTTTTTGGGTCCTTCTTGTACCGGGCCCTGACAAAGTTCCTGGTCTGCTTGTCACCGTATTTATCAAAGAGGGACGGTAGGCCTTGCTCGGCACGGTCCGCCTCCTCCTTGTCCCATATAGGCTCCGCCACTCTATAACCGCCGGGACTGAGTGTGTGTTCCCCTATGTTCAGCTCCCGCATTTGTTTCCCCCACTCACTTGATTGGGAGCTTGCGGTGCTCGAGCAATTGATCTTGAAGTCGTTGTAGTCATCTTCGGTGATCGAAGGATTTTTCTCCTTGATCTTCTGATAACTCTCACCTTTCTCGATCATTCTCTTCACATTGCTTTTCCAAGTAGACAGGGCCTTGCTCATCTTCGTGAGGGCAGCATTGTTCACTTTATTCCCTTTGAGGCTTGTGTTTTCAAATTCAGCGGGGAACTTGTATCGTTCATGCAGCTTCGTGAAGAGGAGGTTGCGCAAATTCCCTCCGTCAGGATGCCTCAGGTTCTCGGTGTTGATCGAGACGGTGCTCCGGACAATGCACCCGAGCTGAAGCGAGTACCCCTTGACTATTCGTTCGGGCGCCATTGGATTCCCGTTGGAGTCCACTTCAGTAACTTCCTCCTTGAGGGTGCGGAGCACGATCGGGCGCCGGTCCTTCCGTTGCCTCTTCGGTTGGCTGCCATCTGTGCGTGCGCCGCCATCATCAGTGGTGGCATCCTCGGCGGCACCATCAGTGGTGGCATCAGTGTGGTCATCCTCGGCGGCACCATCCGTGGTCTCAGGATCGGTGGGGAAGGCGGCGGCCTCATACAAGTGAGGTTGTTCTTCCATCTCCTGGGACAGCTCCCAGAATGCCTTGCCGCCCGAACCCCCGGCCTCATCATTGTGGGCCATGTTTCTCTCTAAATAGAAACAAAGTTTGGTCAAAAAGTTGGTTATTGTCAAGGAACAAGATCATGGTCTCATCATTTAGGGTTTGTCGACACCGAGGCATCCTAAAATCTAAGCTTTTATCATTGAGGGTTTTTCGACGCCGAGGCACCCTAAAAGCCTAACCTTTCATCATTTCGGTTTTTATCGACACCGAGGCACCCTAAAAGCCATGCATTAGTCACAAGTATGCCGGGGCACTTGATCCTACTTAATTAACTACTAAGATACCCCGGCCCATGCATTAGTCACAAGTACCCCATATGTCCTATTTTTAGCAAAGTCATGCTAAAATTCACGGAAAATTTCAGCATGACCTTTGCTGAAAATAGGACATATGGAGTACCCGAATTTGCCGGAACGGAAGTTAATCGACATTCCGGCAAACTCAAGGGCCTCTCGAGGTACCTGCAAAATCATTATCCCAGGTGGACATGGATGCAATGTCACATGTCACATGGATCCCACACCCACAGGAGCTCTGCTAACAAATGTGCTCTGCTTCAACACAAATGTGCTCTGCTTCAACACATTGGAAACTGAGTTCTGACTGCTACAAATTCAGTTTTCAGATACCAGCAATCAGGAGCCTACATGGTACCATTTTGTTATCCTAGCAAGAACAGCATGAGCCAAACAAGTAAATGGAAAACATGTTTCCTCAACAAGCAAAAAGAGAAAATGCAATTTATGGCACATAGATGTTGATCCACTGACATTCATAAATTTCAGAAGAGAAAACAGCAGGCATTGCCCATGCAGTATTTACTGCTAACCAGGGAGAAGAGGTTCTTATTTTCACTCCCGCAAATTGCCAAAGCCGAAGTTGTATTCTGTTCTTGCTGTATAAACTTTGGTAACACGAACATAGCGGTTGATATAATGTACTACTCCTATATCAATGATGGAGTACCTCTGTACCATAAGTCTTATATTTTGATACGGACGGAGTAATATTATGGTTTGCTTCTAGTGGTGATAGAAAGTAATCATTGTCTTAGAAATGCAGAGTACTCTGTTTCTGATAAATAAATAGATCCCAAGAGACAAGAAATTAAGTTTATTTTTTGTGTGCTACAAATGGGCTAGCAATCCAGCGGGGCAGGCCATCACCTGGTGACAAAAAACTTATTGCTCAAGCTTTGGTTAGCAGCACTTGTTGGTCTATTTCTCAAAAAAAAACACTTGTTGGTCTTCTGCAACTGTGTTTAAGTGCTGGAGAAATTATTGTTCTTGGAGCATTAAGTATTTGGAAGACTGGTCATCCATTCTGCAAACTTTGTTCTGGCTTTGTACCATACTGTTTTTTTTTTCATCTAGACTAGACTAGAATACAGTTTGGCATTAGGATTTTTCAGATCCGTGTCACACCATTACAATTTAATCTGTGTTAATCCCAGTCGTATAAAACACGCTTGAAATGACTTGGAAAGTTCACCAGAGATCGCGTACAGCTGAGAATGCAGCCTCGTGCTGTATGTGTTCCTGCGATGACTGAGTATGACGCTTTTCTCTAAAACAAAAAGAAATTCTCTAAAAACTGAGTATGACTCAGATTAACCACTACAAATAACTGGACAGCAGCAGGAGCAACCTCAGTCCCAGGGCAACACAATTTCTACAGCATTAATTTTGGACTTGTAAATGTCGAGATAACTTCTACTCTAGACCAAAACCCAAACCATGGCTTACGAGGATTCATTTTGGTCGAACTGACGCAACTTTGATTTGATCTGATTCTCAGCCATGCAAACCACGTCTAGACTGAACCCAGCATGCTTACATCTTTCTGGCAACATACACACATCGAATTTACCTGCCCAGCATGCCAAACTATAAAACTTCTATACTCTATAGCAACTTCCTGGCATTCAATTTTCTACAGATTTCAGGGTGCCACCATAACTGAACATACCAAAGAGCTACAGATTTCAGGATGCACTGGAACTCAGCACAAGGAAAACCAGCCGCATACCTTGCTGCGAGAGGGGCGGCGGGGCGGCGGGGCGACGGACGGTGGTGTCGGGGCGGCGGGGCGACGGTGGTGTCGGGGCGGCGTCGAGG
>NC_041381.1:320245178-320262750 GCF_002162155.2 Triticum dicoccoides | reverse complement strand
ACAGTAGCATTTAAAAAGCTGTTTGATACTTATTTTTTTATAAGACGGTGCGGGGGGTGCGGGGGGTCGGCGGCGGCGGTTCAGTAGGGGAATCGAGGGTGCGGGGGGTCGGCGGCGGCGGCCGGTGTACTGGGGGGTGCTCGGCGGCGAGGGGGACCGGATCTGGCGAGGTGGGATAGCGATCGAGATGGAGGGGGATCGAGATCGAGTGTCCATGAAATTTAAAAATATTCATGATAGTTCAAAAAGTACCCATGAAATACAATCGAGAAATGAAGGCTACGATTTAAATACAATCGATCTTAGCTAGCTATCTGTTCACAATCTTCTTACCCTTCTTTTTCGCAAATGGAGTTCTTCTGTGGAACGGACGTCCTTTAGGTAGGGTGGTCCTGCTTCTTCTTGTGGTGTATGCTGCTACTTCATCATCGTCGTCATGTTCGATCCTCGGGTCGCCGTACTTGTCGAAGTCTTGCTCATTGGCTACTCCATCCATTCCGATGATCTTCCTTTTGCCTCTCCTCACGACAACACGACTGGGCTTTGGCGGGTCGGTAATGAAGAAGCATTGGTCCACTTGGGAAGCCAGTACCCATGGCTCATTTTTCGCGGTGACATTTGCGCCCGCGGTCTTGGATTTGGCTTCGGGTATAACCATGGTGGTGAAATACCGGTCTTCTTTTATGACGTTCTTGGCCCATCTGACACGGAACATCGGGACCTTCTCTCCAGCGTAGCTCAGCTCCCAGATCTCCTCGATCCTTCCGTAGTATCTGTCCTTGTCGTTACCGGTGTAGGATTCCATCGTTACCCCGGAGTTCTGATAACCATCGCTCTTCATGTCCTTGGCCTCGGTGTAGAATGTGTAGCCGTTGATATCGTACGCCTCATAGGTCATCAGGTTGTGCTCGGCGCCATGTGACAAGGCGAATATGAGTTGTTCTTCCACGGAAGAATCCTCATGTAAAGGGTACGACAGAAGCTTCTGCTTGAACCAACGCGTGAAACATGAGTTGTGCTCTTTGAGTATATCTCCGTCCGTCCTCTGTTGGCCTCGGTCATTGTACGTCTTCTTAATAAAGGTTTTGTGCTCTACCACCCAAGGATCGACCACGTCTATGTGTTGTAGAGCGACTAGGTTTGCTCTTTCAAAGTCGGCGAGTCGACCCTCGAAGTCGACATGCATTTCGCGGCGACCCTCACGGTGACCCCATCCAGCGAGCCTGCCGAGGTGCCTGTTGACGGGCAGACCAACGGGGTTCTCGATGCCTAGATAATTCGTGCAGTAGGAGATGCACTCTTCGGTCAGAAAGCCCCTGGCTATGCTTCCCTCTGGACGTGACATGTTGCGAACGTATCCTTTGATGACACCATTCATCCTTTCAAACGGCATCATGCTGTGCAGGAACATCGGCCCGAGTTGGATGATATCCTCCACTATATGGACCAGTAGATGCACCATAACGTCGAAGAATGCGGGCGGGAAGTACATCTCAAGCTCGCATAGTATCACCACGATCTCTTCCTGTAGCCTTCTGAGTTGCCTCACGCCAATCGACTTCCGAGAGATGATGTCGAAGAAGTTGCATAGGCCAAATAGCATTTCACGGACGTGCGCGTCCATGATCCCACGGATTGCAACTGGAAGTATCTGTGTCATCAGCACGTGACAGTCGTGAGACTTCATCCCGCTGAACTTCTGCTTCGCTGGGTCTAGGTATCTGCTTATCTTCCCCGCGTAACCGTAAGGAAGTTTTACTCCTAGGAGGCAGGTGAAAAACTGCTCGATCTCCTCCTGACTTAGAGTGAAGCACGCGGGAGGGTAGTCATTTCCGTTCTTCTTGGCCTTTTTGCCTTTGCGACGACTTTCTGTGTCCTGCTTCGCCTCATCATCATCATCATCATCATCATCATCATCATTTATAGCGTGAAGCTCCTGCCTGATGCCCATTGATTTCAAGTCTGCCCTTGCTTTCGGCCCATCTTTGGTCCTCTCTGGCATGTTGAGCAGGGTACCAAGCAGACTCTCGCACACGTTCTTCGTGATATGCATGACATCAAGGCTGTGAGGCACACGGTGGATCTTCCAGTACGGCAAGTCCCAGAAAACAGACCTCGTTTTCCATACCTTCAGCAGTGGCTCTGGCGCCTTTTGCTTCTTTCCCGGCAGTGGGCAGTCTTTCCAATTTTTCAACAGCTTGTCTATTTCCTCGCCGCTCCTCGTACACGGGCGTTTTCAGGGTTCGGTTTCACCATCGAACAGATCCTTGCATTTCCTCCATGGGTCATCGTTGCGAAGCCACCTTCGATGTCCCATGAACACGGTTTTCGAAGACCCGGGATCTCTATCTAGCTGGCGATACGTTGTGTCATCCATGCACCTTATGCATCCAGAAAATCCGTGGACTACCTGCCCCGCAAGATATCCGTAACCGAGATAGTCGTGCACCGTCGTGAGCAGTGCGGCTCTCATAAGGAAATATTCTTTCTCTGCAGCGTCCCACGTATTGGCTGGCGTTTTCCATAGCGTGTCAATCTCCTCTTTCAGCAGCCCCAGATACAGATTGATGTCGTTCCCTGGTTGTTTCGGCCCTTCAATTAGCATACTCATGTGAATGTACTTCCTCTTCATGCACAACCAGGGGGGAAGGTTGTACATCCACACGAACACAGGCCAGGTGCTATGTGTGCTTCTCTGGCTGCCAAACGGATTGACTCCATCGGTGCTCGCGCCCAGCACGATGTTGCTTGGATCATTCTCAAATTCTGGGTATTCGAAGTTCAACGCTTGCCACTGGCTCGCATCCTTAGGGTGACTCAGCATCTTGTCTTTTTTATCTATCTCCGGATCATTTGCATCATCTTCTCGCTTCTTCTCCTCCCTATCCGCGTGCCAACGCAGGAGCTTTGCTACCTTAGGGTCCGCGAAATACCGCTGCAGACGAGGAGTGATCGGAAAGTACCACACCACTTTTCGAGGAGCTTTCTTTCTCTTCTTGTATCGAGTGACACCGCACACCGGACATATGGTAGACTCCGTGTGCTCGTCCTGATAAATGATGCAATTGTTCATGCACACATGGTATTTCACGTGCGGTAAATCTAGAGGACACACGATTTTCTTCGCCTCCTCCAAACTGGTCGGGCACTTGTTCCCCTTGGGAAGACGTTCGTGCCAGAATGACATGTTCTCATCGAAGCATGCGTCGGTCATTTCGTGTTTTACCTTCATCTCCAGAGCCATGAGCGTTACTTTCAGGCGGGTATCCTCGGGCCTGCATCCTTCATACAATGGAGTAACCGCGTCTAACTCAAGTTGATCCATCTTGGCTTTCTCTCGGGCGGCAGCTCTTGCGTTATCCGTCTGCTTGAGAAGCAGCTCTTGAATATGAGGGTCCTGCACCCAGCCCATCGATGGTCCATCGTCGTCTGCTCCGCCGGCATCATCATCATGTCCTACATCTTCTACATGATGACTGTGTACAGCATCACCGTCGCGATCATCTCCTGGGGATTCTTCGTCTTCTCGCCCTCCCGAGCCGCGGTGGTTGTCTTGCTGCCCTTCCTCATTTCTTGCCCGGCCCCCATGGATGACTTCGTAGTCATCTTCATCACCTTGCCACCGATAGCCATCCATGAAACCACGCAAGAGCAGGTGGTCCCGCACCTGCCCGGAATCCAGGTCCGCAATAAGGCTATTCAGCTTGCATCTTCGACACGGACATCTTATCTCTGTCTCGTTCTTTTGAAGCATCTCGGCCTTCGCGGACCTCAAAAACCTATTCACGATGCCTTCGGTCATCGTGCGGACCATGGTCGCCCGCGGGGTAGAGCAAAACGATATTTTAGAACCAAGAAAAAATTTGGCATGACTTTCCCTAAAAATAGGACCAAAAAGAATGCTTAATGCCAAAATTCTCGCCGAAACGGAAATGAATCAACATTCCGGCAAAATATTGGCAACTATCGCATTTCAAATACCGGTACACCTCCAAACACAAACACATATGCAACACCACAAACATATGCAACACCACGAACATACATAGATCTAGCTAGGCCATAAAAAGTGCATGTGCACATTGTTGTAGGGAGAACAACATAAATATAGCTTCCCCCCTTACTTACCTAGCAAAACAAGGTAACTTAACCACTTAATTTGAATGAATCTATGGTGGAAATGAGGTGAAAAAGAGGAGGCACCCGAGACAAGGAGGAGGCGGTGGAGAGAATGAAGTGGGGAGAAAGTGAGTGTGGGAGGAGAGGCTGTCCAAAATATCTTGTTGCTGCCCACTTACTAATGGCGCACCAGCAACAAATGCGCCATTAGTAATCCAGGTTACTAATGGCGCACCCCCTGGTGGTGCGCCATTAGTAGTTTTGCAAAAAAAACACTAATGGCGCACTCTGCCACGGTGCGCCATTACTAGTTTGAACTAGTAATGGCGCACCGCGTGCGAGTGCGCCATTAGTACTTTTGCAAAAAAAGGAATAAAAACAAAAAAAAATAACATTAGTGGCGCACCTTCTGGCTGGTGCGCCATTACTAGTTACAACTAGTAATGGCGCACCACCAGTGGATGCGCCATTAGTATGTTTGGACAGGCGCACTAGTTCAAAAAAAATTGGTACTAATGGCGCACCGTGGGCAGGGTGCGCCATTAGTAGTTTCAACACTAATGGCGCATCAGAAGGTGGTGCTCCATTAGTATATACTAATGGCGCACCACATGTCTGGTGCGCCATTAGTGTCATTTCCATCTATAGCCCTTTTCCTAGTAGTTACAGGAGTATAAGCTAAGCAGACTAGCACATGCAGTTTAACCAGATTGGAAGAATTACAATCTAGACACCATATGCAACACGCAACCACATATCACGCTACCAAGTTAGAGCAAGCACCTGCAATGCTAGTGTAGGGGAAATGCTGTAATCAACTACAGAGCTACGTTCACTATCTTCATCTAGCATTTCTGTTTCTTGAGAATCATGTCGGGAGGCTGACGCTGCATTCTTTAAATGAGGAGTAGTCCCCTTGCCTGCCTGCCTCATCATAAGTGATTGATGAGGGATACACAAGAACATTAGTTTGATGTAAGAACATGGTTAATACACAGATGTACTAGTATGTACCAAAAACAGAAAGGCATGTCATATTCAAAGGTATAATGTGTAAGCTAAGCATATGCAATTTAACCAAATTGGAAGCAATACAAGCTAGACATCCGGCTGGAGTGGTGAACATGATCATCTAGGACCTGAGAGCCTGGTGGGAGGCGGGCTGCTTTGCCACCATCGCGGCTTTTTAGTTGGCTTCCAGGTGATGCCTGTCTTTGCTGGGCTTGTCACTGGCTCGGCCAGTGCCCTGACTAGCTATTTGTCTTCTGGTGCTCACGGGATGGTGGTTCATGTAAAAGAATATCTTTCCTTATCTTAATAAAGACCGACTTCGGCCTTTCGAATACAAGCTAGACACCAACATGCAACCACATATGACACCGCGAAGTTAAAGCAAGCACCTGGGATGGTGGTTCATTGCGAGCGAGGTCATCAACTACAGAGCTACGTTTACCGTCTCCATCTGCTGACACTGCACCCTTTATAGCGTTGTAACGTGTCTTGCCTACCCGTATACCAAGCTGGAGCGACTTCTCTCTTTTCTTTGTTGCTTCTCTTTCGGCAGGAGAGTCTGAAATACCCTTGCATAAAAACACAATAGTGAGAGTATGGGTGAAGTGTGTGCAAAACTAGTGCACTGTAAAAGTAGCAGATAGCAGGTGGCTTAAAAATAAATGACAGGAGACATATGATAGCTCTACAACATTGCATGGCAAACAAAATTAGATTCTACTCCATATGATTTTGTAATATATGAGCATAGGAAATGCAGGTACTCCTCCAGCACACCACCACATGTGGTCATATCTAAGATAACAGTCGACTGAAAATAAATAGGTCAGTCGATTTTTTTAATGAACCATCCGATCTATAAGGAACGGGTAGATGGCCTTCGTCTACCTCCCGCCAGTCACTGTTGACGATCTTTCACGAACCGCCAGCGACCACCGGCCCAGGCCCATGCCTTCGCCGCCCCGCTCTCCCATCGAGCTCACAGCACCGTCGTGCTTGGTAGCGCCCCCAAGCCATCCCTTTAATCCTAGCCGACCTCCAGATCGGGCGCCAGTAGCTCTAGGCCGCAGACGCCCCTAAGATAAACACCAAGGCGCTGCTTCCCCGGCGTAATAGTCATACTAGCGCCTGTTACGCTGGGGAATGCTTCCGTTAATTGGGAATCAACTGGCCAGAAATGGAAATTCAGGGGGGCGATGGACCTCTAGCTAAGGTGAAATAGTATATGAGGAGAAACCTTGTCCATCGCGAGTTACTAGGAACATCTAGTATCAAGAAGAAGCGGTCAACTAGTGTCTTCTGTGGGATGAATACCATGCAAGCAGAGACGTAAGATTTGCACGAATAAGGGAAGAGGAGTACCTTGTTCGGTTCCCGGTGTGGTCACCTCCACATGTTGCGCCAATCTTCTTGTTTTTACCGGGGAAACCGATGTTCTGGAGGGTGTAGGCTTGGACGAACCCATGGCCAAATTGTTGACTGTGTTGCCGTGGCTGTATGTCGGCGGAGGGGAAGCAAATCCGAGGCGGCGAAGGACGGCGTAGCAGGAACAGCTCCGGTGCAGTGGAGGGTGGCGAAGTTGGAGCGGCAGCGGTGAGGCGCAGGATGGCGTGGTTGAACTGGCTCGGGTACGGACGGCTCGGCCTCGGCTTCAACTACTAGTCGTGGAGGGCATTGCGGTTGAGGTTGCGGTGGACGACGACGTTGGGGTATCGGCTCCGGCGTGATGGAGGAGGGCGGCGGTTGATGGGTGGGATGGGGTGGCGGACGGAGGACGCCGGGGTTTCGCGGCTGGTGGAGAGGTAGTTTTGGCGCCCACGGAGTACAAATGGGGAATCGGACGGGTGGGGGGAACCATGTTTCGGTCTGGGACGCGCTTGTTTTTGGCTTTTTTGAACAGAAGATGGGACGCGCTTGTTTGAAATTTGGGGAAAGTACAAACTTTGCCCCCCTCTTAAATTTCGGACCTACTGCGGGTCGGGGGTAGGATGGTAATCCCAGGTGTCCCAAATAGTGGGAGGGGGCGATTTCGGCTGCGCGCATGTGTGCTTAGGCGGCCATTGTGTATGAATGTTTTTCAGAGGCGGTTGCGTGGCGTCTAGATGAAGCTACAAACCTACCCCGGTTTAGACCTTTGGACGTCGGGCCGGTAGGTTTCACAGGTCAGAGTTATTAGAAAAGTAATTTCCTTGTACTACCAAAAATTAGTCTCACGCGGTTTCGGGCGAGTAGAGGCTCTTTTGGCGATTCGTTCGAAATTTTGAAACACAAGCATTCACGTTTAGGGTACTCTTGAACTATGAGGATTGACCTAAATAGACAATATTATATTTGACCTTGTATGTTTGAAAACCTCATTAAATTATCCGCTTCCTTTTGAATTTTGACACTTGAAGATCCTATAACTACGATTATTTTGGAATGGAGGAGCTAAATTTGAATCTATTTTGTACACGACTACATATGCTATTATGTATAAAATCAGAGCAAAGGTTGGTACCCCCATAGTTTAGGTATGGTTTACAAATGCCATGATATCAAATTCAAATAATTGAATGGACTTCATGTTGAATTCGATTTTTTAAACCACCTTAGGTTGAATTCAAATGTATACTAGTTCATAGGTAGCTATTTATAAATGTCCATTGTGTAACTTTCGTATGTATAATGTGCTTTACACACACAATATGAACTATACTCATGTTTATATTCGATTGCTAAAGCGATGCATTGTCTGGAGTTCACAATACTAACTATGTGGATCAATTGTGTCGAATAATAACATAGACATGCTCAAATTCGATAGAATCTAGATGTCTGATGGATCAATGACCGCTCCTTACGCTAATTGCAAATATCATGATCCCATCCTAATATTTGGATACAATTTATATCTTTAATCAATGTGTAGAGCAGTCTTTTACGTGTAGTTTCACTCTCCATTGGTGGTCTCTCACACATGCTCACACACTCTCTCTCGAGGTGTCTTTCTCGCACACATTCTCTAGATATAACCCTCCCTCCCTCTCGTAACCATTTACAACTATTTTCACTAACCTTTATCACAAGCACTCTTCCTCTCACAAACATACACACGCACAATCCTCATCGACCCTTTCTATATACACGGACCTGCCTACGTGTCTCATATACGCACATTATCTTTACCCCTGTCTCTCATGCATTATCTCACACCTCTCTTCCTAATCGACGAGTATGATTCTAGCAGAGCATTCTGTAGGATTCCCCTTAAAGTTAGGTTGGATGAATAGTAATATCAGAGATAAAGGGGTTACCTTAGTCCGAGAACCTAGGGTTACAAATCCTAGCCGGCTTTGTCAGTGGACACAGAGTCCTTCACAATTCTGCTATCTTTGTCTTGTACGACTAGTCATCCATGGGTCTTCCTAGATGTGTCATGGGCCGACCAATGTGGCGCAGGACGGAACCGAACAAAGGGCCTCACCTTGACCCACCGGACCTCACGCGGTGACACACCCTCTTCCCCCACGTCTCATTATCTTCTCACACCCACACATACCAACACAAACACCACACACACAGAAAAATTCTCCTGGTGCCTCTATTCCCTCCCCCTTGCATATACACACTCAAGGGAATGGAATCTCTTGTCGTGACGTCATATTCGTCTCTTTCTCTCTCTAGACCACCCTCATTTCTCATGCTATCTCTCCCACCCACCCCCGGTCGGCCCCTCTATCCATGCCTCTCTCGAATACGTAATACACACACATACCTCTCTAGGCCCCGCCAAATGCATCAACTACACATTCACACATGTTACATCACGTACCCCGTTGATCTAAAAAGCCCTCTCTTCATGTTTATTTCGCATACAACATTCCTTTTGAATAAAGTGTGGCCAAAAAATTATTTTAGAGTTTCTACATATATACAACATTACAAAGTTATATGGAGGAGTACGAACGCTAATTTGCATTGCATTGTGCCCACAATGATATTTATTCCGGACTGTGAATTTGTATATTTTTATACTATATACAAAGTTAGTCATAATAAAGAGAAACAAAGAGAATCTCTCTCTCCATCGCATACCCCCTGTACACCCCTTTCACGTTCGCACACAAAACTATCTCCATGTCCTCTAAAAGTAAGCCCCCAGAAAATTCACGCATGTTTCATCTTTCTCTCGCGATATATGCAATGACGATCATTGTATTTGAAGTGAAAGCACGATACATACATTGGACTTCATAATCCACTCATTAGGGTCACCGTTTACGTTTAGTGGTCATTATACAGTCACGGGCTCACCGTACAACTTTGTATTTGCTCATGACATGACTAGTTAACCAGTTGAACGCTCCACGTGGCACCTGATCTAGTGTTGCATCACATTATCTCACTAACATCATGCCCACCTGTCGACTTGTATCTACTCTACATCTACACTATTATAAAATACATAAAATACACCCTTATAAAAAACAGAGTTGGTGATGATGGTGTGCCTGCCATCCTGCAATATAGGCCGTCCGATTTATATCTGACGGATAGGAAGGAAACTATGGCAGTTTTGCAAAAAGGTACCCACACACCTCTCCACATTTGCAAATAAGGCCTTCCCTCATTCATCCTTTTCTCTCACAAGATAAACAAGTCATACAAATGCATCTTGATGTTACGTGCAACGCACGGGCATCTTGCTAGTAAGAATGAAAACAAACGACAAAAAAATATTTTGACGGTGGTGCGAAGTCATGACCGCGGGCACGGCGGACAAGGTGGCCTTGTATTGGTATGCTGAGCCGTCTGTTTTAACACACAAGAGCTGGTGTGGTGATTATACACACACGCACGCATGCACATGAACTCCATCCACGCAACACTCACACAAACACATGCACCCACGCACGCACGCAACACTCACACGTACACACGCAGCCACCCACGCACGCAACACTCACACGCACACACGCACGCATGCATGCACACACCAGTACACCACACGACCAACACACACTCTCACGCTCAAGTGCTCAACCTACACGTGCATGCGCACACATCAGGCCCTGACAGACAAATACACAACCAGGTGATTCCCGCGCATGGGCTGGAGCCTTGTCGCGCCTGCGTAAATTTGTGTTTATCTGACCTTTTCCCTATGCGAACTGACAGGTGGGACCCACAAGGAACATGGTCAATTTAACTAGTCAACATGGCGCCACGCAGACTATTTGGCCGGTCAGAGTGCAATCCGATGCTGAACTGTGAGCAAGTGACCGGATAATCACCGCAAAACGTATATAGTGACCGTAATCAGCTTATTCTAAAGTTCGGTGATCGTACTACACTTTTCTCTCTGTAAGCCCTCCAAAACTACATCTCTACACGTTCTTGCATGTTACATCTAACAACTATGCAATACAGCACTAGTACTACACTCTAACACAATAAATCATATGTGTTTTTAGTTTTAGTAGATATCATATTGTTACTTATAATTATTCAGTTTGCATACATTAAAATTGCCTTTGAAATGTATGGCCAGTATCATCTACCACGCGGGAAAACTCCTGCCCTTTCCTGTTTAATCGGGTTTGTATCGATGGATCGTGCAAAACAGCAAAATTATAGTACTATACAGTACAAGTGACAGTTCACTGGGCCGTCGTGTCGTCTACTCCTCCGTCATAAGAGTGGAGCGCTCGTTTTCATAAATCTTCTAGTCCCTTTCGCCGACATGTGGGACATCAAGCTACCGAGTCCACGTGCCATACCGGAGTACAGTGCAGAGCAGCCGGGGTGAAGCACCCCAGTCATGGCGCCGACGTAGTAATGAGCAATGAGGCGTCAAATCACAAAGCTGCACCTTTCCCGCAGTTAAGTTGGAGGGACGAAGTAATAATGCTAAAAAAGAAGTTGGAGGGACGAAGCAACCATCATTTCACTCGTTGCTGAATCCGCTTCTCCCTCATCTTCTTCAACTTAACCACGTGTTGCTTCTGCCGTTGTTCTTCCTCATGTGGGACGCTGATCAGCTTGGTCGCTTCTCCCTCATCTTCTTCAACTTAACCACGTGTTGCTTCTGCCGTTGTTCTGCCTCATGTGGGACGCGGATTAGCTTGGTAAAGCACTGACACGTGGGACCGCATGTTAGCAAACCGCCAGGACAACATCCTCCGAAAATAAGAAACCTCCCTTGCCATCCGCGCGGAAAAAATACCTCCTTTTTACTAATCTTTGATTCTATAATTTTTTAGATCAATATAACTGAGATTTGTATAGATAACACACAGGAGCAAAACCAAGTGGTACGGTTAAGGGCATCCACAATGTGTAGCCAAATGTGAAAATAGCTTTTGGCATCGTGGGAACCATTGTGGACGACGTTGCCAAAGCCAAAAAGATGGTACCGAAGCTCCCTGATTGATTGATTGAAGGAATAGAAAAATGCAATGGCTCTCCTCTTTCTCCCATGCTTGGACGCATGTAGGAGTAGTACAGTATAGAGCATAGAGTCTACTCCCTGTCCCTTCTATCACAAATCACAAAGCAGTGAGGCGTCAAATCACAAAGCACGGACAAAGCAACTATCATTTCACTCTTCGCTGACTCCGCTTCTCCATCGTCTTCTTCGAGAAACCATCTCACCGCACTAGTACTCCTAGTAGTAGTACTAGTAAAGGACTTCCTGGATGCAAATAAGGCGGTTGTCTCGGCTTGCAGGCGGCACTTGCGAACGACTTACCGTGGTCTCCCTCAATGGTGTTCTCCGTCGAACGCACTTCGCCAAACCACAAACAAAAAAAGTCGTCGACGTCACCGCAATGGGCAAGGAATTCAAATATAGTTACTACCTCCATTTTTTTTGTACACAAGGCTAGTATATCAAAATTACAATTTGCAAAGGGCCACTAACACTAATCGAGGCAAAATTGATGGGGTTAGCAACCAAGGACATTAATATCCCCTGCATGCATGCGGAAGTGGGAAGGTTCGTTTGCATGGCACTGCATTAATCAAGCGATGAGGAGTGAGATGGTTAGCTCTTTGGTCTTTCGAGAAAAAAATACGCATTAATTGACACGCGAAACGAGGATTTGTATCGAAGGAAAACCCCGCCTTTCTTTTTTAACGCTAGTACTCCTAGTACGTACTACCTCCGTCCTGGTTTATAGGTCCCTTTTATAGTTTGTGCCAAATTTTGACTAAAGATTTAACTAACAAAATGTGAATGCATGTCAAGAAAAATTATCTCATTGGATTCGTATTTGAACATAGTTTTGAAAAATATAATGTTTGGTGACGTGCGTGAACATTTTCTTAGTTTAATCCATGGTCAAAATTTGGCACGAAATACAATGGGGACCAATAAACCCGGACAGAGGTAGTACGTACTTATCCTGTTTGGGTCTAGGCCTTGCATTGCCAAACTTCGCCACACATTTTTGCCAAGCTTGGCTAAAGTTTTCAAAATGAGAAGGAGGTACACTTGCGCACGGCTATCGCGGTCGCACCACACCCTCACACGGTCGCTCCTACACGCCGTGGTCGCACCGCACCCTCACACTTCGCTCCTGGACGCCGCAAACCCAACCAAGGGAACGCACCCTCACTGACACGTGCTGTCGCATGTGAACAAAACAAACTCAGCCATCCTATCGCTGGCACATAATTTTCGTTCATAGAGTATGTTTATCCAACCGGAGTATCCGTACGGCCCATGCGGTGGTCTGTTGGGGAAGAAGAAGAGGTGAGGAAGAAGGAAAGAAGGGTTAGGAGATGTAGAATATTCATCCAACCGCCTGAAATGGTAGACTCGGGCGACTTGCATAACAAATAGTATGTTTTTACACAGCAAAAGATCCATAATAATAAAAACAACAACATAAAGAAAAACTATCACTGCTCGCGGAAAGAGACGGCCTCGTCGTCTTTGGCTACCGGCGCGAACCAGCCGTCGCTGCCGACGTGTGTCTCCGCACCGTGGTTGTCCTCGGCCTCCAGCTACTCGTTCAAGCGGAGCGTGCGGGAGCTCTGCACGGACGAGAGCACAGCCCGGTTCAAGTCAAGGACGTCCGGTTCCGCCTGCAGGAGGGCCTCGATGGCAGCGGCATCCGCGCGCTCCGCGTCGAGTCGAGCCTCCGTCGCCCTGTTCAAGTCCAGGACTTCCGGTTCCGCCTGCAGGAGGGCGTCGATGAGAGCGGCATCCGCGCGCTCTGTGTCGAGTCGAGCATGTGTCGCCCGGTTCAAGTCCAGGACTTCCGGTTCCGCCCGCAGGAGGGCGTCGATGAGAGCGGCATCCGCGCCCTCTGCCTCGAGTCGAGCCTCTACCGCCCGGTTCATGTCCAGGACGTCCGGTTCCGCCTGCAGGAGGGCCTCGATGGCAGCGGCATCCGCGCGCTCTGCCTCAAGTTGAGCCTCCGCCGCCCGGTTCACATCCACGACATCCGGTTCCGCCTGCAGGAGAGCCTCGATGGCAGCGGCATGCGCGCGCTCCGCGTCGAGTTGAGCCTCTGCCTCCCGGTCCTCCTTCAGTATCGCCATGTTGAACCGCTGGTCCGCCTGCACCATGGGGGACTCGGATGCCGGCACGAAGTCGACGTCCATTGTCTCATACCCATCGGGGGCCTTCTGCGCTGCGACCTCCGCAGTGAACATTGGATCGGCTTCCTCCTCCTCGTAGCTTGGCTCCAGAGAACTCGGGGATTGGCCCGCCGCAAAGCGAGCTTCGGAACGGAGGTCTATGGCGCCAACCGCCGCCGCGATTTCTGCGCGGCGCTTCGGCGTCAGCATCTTGTAGTAAGTGATCTTGCGGCGCACCATGGCTTTCCGGCGAACTAGGGGACGCTTGACGTGGGCTAGGGGATCGAAAGGTGGGGGAATGGGCTGGAGATTTGGTGTGGTTTTAGGGCAGTGGCTAGCGTAGGCCGAGCAGCGAAGGTTCTGGTATGAATAGTGGTTCCGGTGACGACCGATCAATCGGTTTTGACTGTACATCGCTCTTGTCGCGTTCGCGTTGCAGCTTGGCACGCTGGACCCTCCACGTCGCTCACCGAATGGAACGCGCTTTGTCTTGCGTTTTCGCTCGCTTGTGGGATCGCAGTTGAGAGCAAACCGACGTCCCTCCCCCTCCCCCGCCCGCGTCATTTATTATACCACTACTCCCTCTGTTTTATGCGGAGTAAATAAAAACAGAGGGAGTATACTACGGATGAGGATCCCCTGACGTGGCCGAACCCATTGAGTAACTGACATGCGGGGCCTAGCAAGCATGGGGTCCGCCAGTAAGTGACCGAAAGGGAGGGTAAGGCAGGGATACCTACGTCAGAGGATCCACTTCCACTATACTACTTTGACCAAATGTTAGAGTAATAATATATGACATGCAACTTACACAAATGTTAGAGTAATAATATATGACATGCAACTTACACAAAGCATACAGGGTCTAATGCGTTTCTCGAGGTTAACTTTGACCAAATGTTAGAGTAATAATATATGACATGCAACTTACCCAAAGCATATGGTCAATTTCGTATGTGAAAGGAGTTTCCAATGATATAATTTTCACATTATACATCTCATGTACTCCCTCCGTCTAGGTGTGTAAGTCATCTTACGAAAACCAAATAATCCCAAAACACGTAGGCGCGGTGCATTAACTTCTACCACGTTTCTTGTTTCTTGACATATGAACCAATAAGAGATGAGGGTGTGCATGCTTTTAATGACCTGAGACTATCAAACATGATATGCAGTGGTTAGTTCATTGCATGCAATATTATTAATTAGCAAATAAACATTAATGTCTCTCGTTTTCCCCTCCTCCTTGGTCACGGTGCACAGCCTAAGATGACTTACTCACCTATGTGAAAGGAGTACTATTAATCTTGTCAATAGTCAAATTGGAAACCATCTCGAGTACAAATCTAGGAGTACGTACGAATCTAACAATATTGATTGGGCGTTGTTGAATGTTGATACCTTTTTTATCATAGTAGAGATACTTTGACTACATATAAAACTTATATGTAAGGTAGAAAGCATAGGAGGGAGTATATTGTACGTTCAAAAACGAAACGAACATTGAATACCCTTTATATATGATTTGCGGATGCTATGATCACCGGTTCAAAATTTTGAATCCGCCTTAGGTATCACGTGCCCCCACTCGTTACCTCTTGATTTCATCTCGGGGTCCGGAGATCTATTGAAAGAGGACTAGGGTGGGTACATGCGAATGATACTCGGTGGAATGTTCAAATGACGCATGCGGGAGGATGGACTCGACTGGAGGGCGACATGATCGATGGAGAAGAGGGTTGGAGAGGAATGAGAAATAAGCAAACGCCACATGATTACACTTGAACGGCTCAAATAAACAATAAGTTGTCTCGCTTGGCCTACATAGTGAAAGGCCTAATGTGCAACACGGAGCACTGACGCTCGAATATGGCCGGGAAAACAGGGAAACCGACATGTGGGGCACACCCGTCGGGACGACGTAGCGCAAACTAGTACAATGGAGGAGCTGGCCCACGACCTCCTCGCCACCGACAATCGTTCATGTGTGTCTTTGGGGCCAACGACGGGGTGCAGCTCCAGCACCGCCTCTGGACACGGCGACCACAGTGAGCGATATGCTCATATCGTCGATAGACATGGTCGGTTTCAATGTGTCGAGGGTGGCGTTTGTGCTGTGGCACGACCAACGGTATGTTTGGTTTGTGCCCAAGGTTGCCCCATCAAAGCATTGGGTAGCCCAAATTTTGGTTGAGGTATTGGTTGCCCATGATTTGGCCGACATTGGCAAGAAAAATGAACTAGAGTTGGCAAGAGTTCATTGGCATGCCAAAGAAATGGCAACCTTCCAAACAAAGACCAATCTTTGGGTCATGACCAAAATTTTGGTAAGGTGCACTTTGGCCACAATCCAAACACATCCCAACACCTGGCTTGTCGAGGATGCACGGGGCGCCGAAACGCGTCCGCGAAGTGGTGTAGCGCGGCCAACTGCATCCTCTGGACCTGAGACCATGCCGGGTCGTCTTGCTTTTTCAATGACATGCGGGTATCGCATTTGAGCAAAGGGCATCTCCAACGTTGCCACGACCGCAGTTGACTACCCTGGCACACTAAAGCCCTCGTCCCTCGCGCCGTCGTGTGGTGTGTTCCCAGCCGGTGCCAGCTGCCCGCATTCATGTCGTCCGTTCGTATGTCGTCGTTAAGAGGCTCGGTGCCCGAGGAACCAACTCCGGTGACTTAATGACGCACCCGGACGCTTGGCCTCACCGGAATGCGCTACTTAAAGCGGCAACGCCCAGCTAACCTCCAGACCATAGCGCATCGTCCTCCTACCTGACACCACATCCGCCATGACCGCAAGTGCGAATGCTCTGCGGGAGAGCTTGTCTTCGGCGATGAAGCTCGAGGTCGCCGCCCTCGCTCAAGTCGCCTCTCGCGACACAATAGCGGTGTAGCCGGACGTGGACGCAACCGCACAAGCGGTGGCCACGCTGGCGGCCGACGACGGGAGCACCGTCAGCCACGCGTCCTACTTGCCGCCGTCCAATGTCCAGCACCGCCGAGGTCGGGGACTCCTCCGAGGATGAGTAGGGCATGGGAGGCGGCAGGGCATGGTGTGCCAACTGGCCGGTCCGTATCCCGTGTTCTACTCTTCCTCACCGGAGACCTCACCTTCACTTCACGGGTCTTGAACCCCGCCCCCGTACATAGAGATCGCAGATGGAGGACGTCGGTCACCGCCGTAGAATAGGTTTAGGGTCGGGTTTCTTTTATTTTTCCGTCTTATAAAATCTGCCGTGTTTGCATTAATCTCGACGGTGTATATGAACTTTCACAATAATATACATATTGTAGGAGTACTAGTGCACGGAAGATCAAGATCTTGTGGGAGAAAAGGATGAGCGAGGGAAAGCCTTATCTGCAAATGTGATGAGGAGTGCGGGTAAATTGTCATAGTTTCCTTCCTATCCGTTAGATATAGATCGGACGACCTATATTGCAGGATGACAGGCACACCATCATCACCAACTCTGCTTTTTATTGAACCGAGACAAATCTAAAAAACCCAACTAAGCCAACCTCCCAGCATATCGCGTGGGAAAAGACCCGGCCGTGCCGTTTTAGTCGGGATTACCGGATTACTAGTAGTAGTATCGATGGATCGCACGAAGCAACATTTTTTTGAGGGGGCGAAGCACCTAGTTTAAAAGGAAAAAAGGCGGTACACTCACAGCACTCCTGTCGCGGTCGCATTGCACCCCACACACGTTCGGTCCTGCACACAGCTCACGCAAACGGAACTCGCTTCGGCTTGCCTCTTCACTGACACGTGGGACTGCACTTGGAGAAACTGACCATGTGCCAAACTCCCCCCGCCCACCGCGCGAAAATCCTCCCCCCCCCCCACAAAAATTCCCCCCAAATTTGA
>NC_041381.1:320235335-320244846 GCF_002162155.2 Triticum dicoccoides | reverse complement strand
CCAAATTTGATTCAACCGCCCTTCAGCCATATATTCCCCAAACCCTCCGTCCCCCCTCCACTCAATTCGCTCCGCCAAAGCCGCCCTCCCCGCCGCACCGATACGTCGACGCCGCGGTTCGTCGAGGGGACGCACGGCGATCCTCTCGCTCCCATAGTACGCTCTCGTAGACTACCGTCCTGTAGCCGTGCCGCCACCTCTGGCTACGTTCTTGTGGAGGCGCAAGGCGGTCAGCGTCGCCACCGCTGGCGACGTTCGTGTGGAGACGCATGGCAGTCAGCTTCTCCCACGGTACGCACATTCTAGACTGAGGCCCCATTCATGTCGATGTAGCGCTGAATGTTAGCTGATAGACGTTGTTAATCTCATTGTTTGCCAAAGTAGTTTACTGTCAATATGCTCTGCTTAAGAAGCTTCCTTGCCCTGTTCTGCACTCAATCTGCTTAGCTGAGATGGCATGCCAAGTCCGATTAGTTGCTAAAATATCTTGCCATATATTTATTGTGACATAGATTGCCATGGTCTAGTAGCCAATCTGTTAGGTGAAATAGCTCTACACCGTTTTATACTCGATCTTTGTTGCTGCGATGGCCTTTGATGGCTGTGTGCTCGGGCTCATTGACTGCTGAAACAGCCTGCCATAATTTACCACTCAAAT
Organism: Triticum dicoccoides; assembly: GCF_002162155.2. Classification (NCBI taxonomy): domain Eukaryota; kingdom Viridiplantae; phylum Streptophyta; class Magnoliopsida; order Poales; family Poaceae; genus Triticum; species Triticum dicoccoides. The sequence goes on along the minus strand of NC_041381.1, from coordinate 320,244,188 downwards.
ATGTTTGCTGAATTAGCTTTACATATATTTCGTTACTTAGATCTGCTCGTCCAAATATCTTGCCATAGCTTTAGACATCGACCTAGGTATTTTTTTCTGGACTTCATAGAAAAGCATATATGTTTTTCCTATAATATCTAGTAGAAGAACTAATTTGTATGTCTAACAGATGGACATGACTTGGATAACTTCTGCTCGATGATTCTCCGCTGCATATGTCGAGGGGGTTGAAAACTTCATGAACTTAATCAGAGCTGAGTACGGTGGTCCGAAATCAGATGTGCTCTGCCCGTGTAGCAGTTGTATGAATTCAGTTACAAGACCCCAGTCAACTGTGCAAAATCATCTACACTTGTATGGGATGTCGGTCACATATACTAGGTGGGTTCATCATGGTGAAGCTGTGAACGTCAATGTTATTGACTACGTGGAAGCAGCAGATCACCATCTTGATCTGCCTGATGCTCAGGTGGAAGAGGAGGAGGAGGTGGTTGTGGTGGTGGAGCCAGTGAGTTTGACCAACATTGAAACAATGCTACGAAATGCTCGTGCATTCCGTGAACTTTCACCTGCAGAAGAAAAATGGTGGGCCCGCATGTTGGAACAATGCAATGTTGCTGTCACCCCAGGAAATAAGCTGTCAGTATTCTCAGCTATTGTCACCGTTCTTCAGGTGAAGACATCTGAGCGGATGACCAACAAATCATTCGATGCGATGTTGGCTGCTTTCCGCAAATCTTTCCCAGATGCGTCTGAGCTGCCACACACCTATAGTAAAATGAAGAATTTCCTTTGTGTAGTTGGAATTGGATATGATATGATCCATGTTTGTAAGAATAATTGTGTTCTGTTCCGGAAGGATTATGCCAACTTAAGTGAATGCCCGAAATGCAAATCATCAAGTTGGAAAGATGGCGATGCTGTGAAGAGGGTTCCCCATAATGTTCTGAGACATTTTCCAATTACACCAAGATTGCAGAGGTTGTTTCATGATGCTGAAACAAGAGAGGATGTACTATGGCATTCTAGGAACCAGGAGTACAGAGATCAGAATGTAATGAGCCATCCATCTCATGGTAGTGAGTGAAAAGCTTCAATGATAAACACAAAGAGTTTGCTGCTGACCCGAGAAACATTAGACTTGGCTTAGCTTTAGATGGATTTAACCCATGGCCACTAGAGCGCCACATATAGCATGTGGCCAGTGCTTGTTATCCCTTACAACATGCCTCCAAATGTCTGCACCAAAGAATCAAACTACATGATGGCCTTGCTCATCCCAGGTCCAAAAAGTCCTGGAAAGGATTTTGATTTGTTCATGGAGCCTCTTGTGGAGGAACTTCAACAGCTATGGAAGGGTGTTCTCACTCAAGACCTATATAGCAGCCCACCAGCTGATTTCTTTCTGCGTGTTGTTGTAATTTGGTGCATCCATTATTATCCGGCTTTGGGCACTATGTCAGGGCGAACGACACATGGTTACAATGCATGTGTTCACTGTGACAGGAATCCACTGTCATACGCAATACTTAGCAAGATCTGTTACATTGGACACCGCCGTTTCCTTGCCAAGGACAAGCCACATCCTAGAAAATACCGAAGACATGTGTTCAATGCAAAGCATGAAAACCGTGATGCGCCAAAGAGGCTCACCGCCGATGAGTTGCAAGTGGAATTAGATAAGGTCGGGCATATTACACCAGGAAACCATCCTGGTAATGGTAGCAGGAAAAGGAAGCGTGGAACGGTAGAAGAGAGATTATTGTTTACCCGCAGGTCCACTTTGTGGGACTTGGAGTATTGGAAAGATTTGGATCTGCGGCATAATCTTGATGTGATGCACATCGAGAAAAATATATGTGACAGCATTATCGGCACACTTCTTAACATTGAAGGCAAGACGAAAGATACCTTAAAATCTAGGATTGATTTGACACATCTGGGTATCAGAAAGGATTTGCAGGTGCAAGATGAAGGTAAACCACGGGATATGGCACTAACTATGTACGTCTTGGACAAGGTAAAAAGAAAAGAATTCTGCGAGGTCCTGTCACGTGTGAGATTCCCACATGGATTTGCTTCCAACCCTGAAAGGAGAGTTAGTGCAGATGGAAACAAGGTATAAGGGTTGAAAACTCATGACTGCCACGTCCTACTTCAAAGGGTTTTACCTGTTATCCTTAGAGGATTGGGCCGCCCTGACTTATACAGAGCAGTTGCGGAGTTGGGACAATTCTTCATGGAACTCTGCAGTAGAAATATCAGGATAGATGCTTTGGTGCGTCTTAGAGACAAGATACCAACTATCCTATGCAACCTTGAGAAGATATATCCTCCAGCCTTCTTTGATGTGATGGTGCATTTGGCTGTTCATCTACCTGATGAGGCACTACTTAGAGGTCCAGTACAGTATGGCTAGATGTACCCTATTGAAAGGCGGCTAGGCACTTTCAAGGGCTATGTTAGGAACAGAGCTAGACCCGAGGGTTCCATTGCAGAGGCCTACGTTGACATTCTGCTCAAAATACATTGAAACAGCTGATCAGCTTAGCAAAGAGGTGGGTGAAGACAATCCCGGGCTCAATGTTTTCGATTATTCTGTTCGAGTTACAGGGAAGAGTCGACAAGAGGACAAACCTAAAGATTTGGACAAAATGGTTTGGTATGTGTTGAATAACTGTCCTGAGATACTACCTTATATCAAGTAAGTGCAGTACTGCAACTTATACATCGTAATCTACTAAACTTGCAGCACATTCTTATATATTTAGATGTTTGACGTGATCACTATGTTGTGCAGCATGTACAAAGAGGAGTTACTGCCGCAAAATCCAAGAAACATTGACAAACTGGTTATGGCAGGATTTGTGAAATGGTTCAAGAACCATGTAAGCTTTTGAAGTGCACTGTCAGTTTTTTTAATATATTGAGTACATAGGATGATCAGCTTGTCTATTTTCTAACCATAGGTTAAGAAGATGCGGGAGGATGGGCAGACAGTTGATGATGCCCTTTACTCACTAGCAATGGGTCCTGATACTCAGGTAAGACATTATGAATCTTGCGTTGTTGGAGATGTGCGCTACAACACCCTTGCACGAGACAAAGGCAGGAAGACACAAAACAGTGCCATCATGAACACGGATACGTATGACAAAGAGACAACTGAAATGTATGCTAACATAACAGACATTGTTCAGTTGCAGTATATCTCCAGTTTCGAGGATCATTGGTGTGTGGTTCTGTTGTGCTATCGTTGGTATAACCTGTTTTCCAGGATCGCAAAACCCAGAGCTGATGATTATTTCAAATCCATCAATGTCAAGGCGGTGTACCAGACCAACGAGCCTTTTATTTTGGCAAATCAAGCAACACAGATATTTTTCTTAGAAGACACATTTGCACGTAGCGATGACTGGAGAGTATTGCAAAGGTTTGAGCAGAGGAATTCATTTAATGAAGTTGCACAACAAGATGATGCTTACACTGCTCCTGATGTACAAGATAACACAGATGTTCCTAATATCTTTGAGAACCATCACGTCAATGATGCCGGCGAAAAGATTGCATGTCGTGCTGTGGACATACAAGAGTTGATCAAGAAGAAGCCAACGTTCGAGGATGTTGAGGACGAAGAGGAAGATGACACCGTGGGGAATTACGATTCAGACTGATACACATGGCAAAGATGTTGAAGCTGCTGCTGCGGATGATGATTACATTGCTTTTGTCGTATTTGCCTGTCAGAAGACGTTTTTTTATCTACTATGTGAAATTGTGTTTGCTATGACAACTGAAACCTGATGAACATGTTGTTTAGTATTTTGCTGTGAGAACATCACTTGTTATGTATGCTGATTTGTGTTTAGTGATTGTATGACAACTAAAACATGATGATATTGTTGTTTAGTTGTACTCATATTTGGCTATGAAACTTGAATTTGATGACATAGTTTGCTGTTGGACTGCAATTTGCTCGACGTCTTCAAATGAGAACAAAGCTGACCCGACAGGGCCTCTGCTATCTATTTATTTATATCAGAAAAAGGGGATACCCCCTGATTTCCGTTAATAGAAATCATTAGATGTTCACAACACTATGCCCAGCCTGCTACACAGGTTTCATTCATTACTAGTTTCAGCAAAGTGCTCATGTCGTAGCCACTGAATACATCACGAGTGCTACATACACTGCAAATAAAGAGACAATCATCCTACAGAGCACATCGATTTTGCCCATTATCTTCACAAGCTCTTTCATCTCCTCATTGTTGTCAAGGCCGTTCAGCAGCTGTTGCTTGGCCATGATCAGAGGAACTGCGTCTTTAACCTGCTGCTCTGCATCTTCCTCTTCTGTTGTTCCTTCAGTTACTTGTCCAACACCCCAACCTGCTGGTATTGGGATTCCTCGGCTAACCAAATAATCAGCGTAGTTGCATTCCCCCACATCAGCAACTTCCCAGAAATACAAATCACACGAATCTTCCCTTTTCTGCACGAATCAAATTGGAAGATCATCAACCAAACTATTAAAAAAATCAGCAACTGAAAGCAGTAGAACAACACTTAGACATATTATTACCCCATGATTCAGGCATTTGTAGAAGACTCGTCCAGGGTTGCGGATTGTGGTTGAGACGCGACGGATGACTTTGCGTGATTTGCAGCAGTGGCACCACACCAATGGCAGCGGGTTGCGATGAGCAATCGGTTGCGGTGCGCGTGCCGGAGGGGGTGTGATGAGACCCACAGGCGATGATACGGGTGGCGACTTGGCGCATATCTGGTTGTTGCCTGCTGAAGAGCAGGTGGACGAGCAGCCAGCGGACATGGTTGCTGCGGCCAGAGCTTCTGATGCTAGGCAGAGTAAGTAGAGAAGAGGAGAAGCGAATGTTGGATATGTCAGTTTCATTACTTGCAGAGTAGCATAGCACCATATATAGTCATAGTCTAGGTTTGGATTCGAACCAGCTACAGGAGCACGTCTTTCTTTTTTCTAAAACTCGGCAACGTCTCTTTACTAGTACACTAGCTTGTTCTGTACGCCTTCCCAAGTCTTTGATTTTCTTTCCCTTTTTTTGCGAGAAAGGAAGGAGGATAAAATTGAGAGTTCCTCGGACTCGAACCCAAGACCTCTTGGTTGAAAACCAAGGGTGCTAGTCACTTATGTGGCGAACGTTCCCTATGAGGAGGACGGCAGACGAACGCATTTTCCTCGCAGTTTTCTTCATATATATAAAAAATTATGGTACTTGGTGTCCGCTTAGTCAAAAAACGATTGTGCCAACCTTGACCGTTCGATTGACATTCAACGTCTGTCGCGTTTCTTCAGTCTCTTCTTCCTCGAGCTGCCAAAGCCAAACCAGCGCCGGCGGGACCGCCTGCTCCCGCCTCCCACGGCTGGCTGTGATCCTCCCCGGCTCCTGTTCGTTCCCGTCCGAGGCCTCACCATCGTCCTCCGCGCTCGCCGCGGCGCCGCCCTCCGGTGTTGTCAACATGGTCAACAACTGAGAGGAATAAGGAGATGACTGTACATGGTGAGGATGACAGTAGGGACCCAGCAGCGCGCGCAGTAATTTTGTTTTTTCGGGACGGAGAAGGGTATCAACTGGGTTGTGCAGGACCCGTGGCCCGTCTAGCCCAGACTTTTATTTCATATGTTTAGCACATGACCAGCCCAGTGTTTTTTTTCCTTTCTGAAAAATGGCTAGCCAGCTATTTTGTTTTTTGCAGAATAACCAACATAGGCCTACTTGCTTTTCTACGCCCTGCTGGGCTATAAGTAATAAGAAATGGGCTATAAGTAATAATAAATGGACTATAAGTAATAATAAATGGGCTATAAAATGAAAAAAATACAGCAAACAGGCAATTAGTTCCCAAATACTGTTTTCTTTAGGATTTTGATATTTTAAATTTCATTATTTTTGTGCGGGTAAAATTTCATTGAATTTAAATTAAGGTATATTTAGATTTAAAATTATTTTGAATCCAGCTAGAAATTTCGGGTTGTATGCTGTTTGGGACAGATTTGGAGGCTGACTTGTGGGTCTACTAGGTTGACGTGTACTTTGGCTTTGTCAACTTAGTCCACAAACAATTCTAGCAGCAGTGACCGTTGGATGTTAATCCAACGGCCGTGCTGCTTCTTCAATATCTGATCTTCTTGCTCCAGGCGCCCAAACCAGCTCCGGTGGGACTGCCTGCTCCCGCCTCCCGTGGACGGCTGTGCTGCCGCACAGGCCGCACTGCCCCACCCTACTTCATTGCTGGCCAGGCCATTCCTCTACTCACCCACACCTCCTGTTATTTTCTGGCGACGGCAGCCGGACCAGTAATCCCTCGTACTCCCCACCGCGTGGGCAACCATTTCCGAGTCTTCCCCGGCTCCGTGTCGTTCCCTTCCTAGGCCTCGCCGTCGTCCACCGCCATGGTGCTCTCGGCGCGGCCTGGTCAACATGGTCAACGAACGACATCCATCGGCCGTGGACTGTACGCGCAAAATAATGATTCCTCCACCTGACAGCTAGGACCCACCGGAAGGGCCTCTGTATTTCGCGAAGAAAACGTTCCCCCCGCTGACATGTCGGACCCACCAGCTATATCTTCGCACGCAAGGAAGTGCCTCCTTATTACGCACACAAAAATGAATACCCACCCTGCTAGATGGGACCCACCATAGTGGGAGGATGACTTGTGGGCCAACTAAGTTGACGGGGACGGAGGGCTTTGTCAACTTAGTCAATATGAACGATTCTAGCTCCAGTGACCGTACGATGTCCATCCAACGGCCATAGTGCTTCTTCAACCTCTGGTCTTCTTGCTCCAGTCGCCCAAAGTAGCGCCGATCGTGCCGCGTGCTCCTACCTCTCGTGGCCGGTTGTGATGCCGCGGAGGCCTCACCGCCCCCTACTACTCCCACCGCTGGCCCAGGGTATCCCTCTACTCACCCACACCCCATGTTATTCTGCGGCGACGGCAGCCTCACGCCGCAGCCGAACCAGTGAACCCTCGTACTCCTCTCCGCGCGGGCTACCACTGCTGCGTCTTCTCCGGCTCTGCGTCGCCCCCTTCGTAGGCCTCACCGTCGTCCAGACCACCGCCCTGGTGCTCTCGGCGTGGCGTGGTCAACATGGTCAACGACCGACTTCCATCGAAAGAGTACTGTACGTGGAGTTGCTGACAGCTGGGTCCAGGCGGCCGCAAGGAAGTGCCTCCTTATTACGCGCAAAATAATTATTCCTCCACCTGACAGCAGGGACCCACCGGACGGGCCACCTTATTTCACGAAAATAACGTTTCCCCCCTGACTGCTGGGACCCACCGGACGGGCCAGCGTATTTCATGAAAAAAAACGTTCCCCGCGCTGTCAGCTCGGACCCACCGGAAGTGCCTCCTTATTACGCACAAAAAAATGAATACTCCCCTTGCTAGCTGGGATCCACCATGGTGGGAGGCTGACTTGTTGGCCTACTAAGTTGACTGGGACGGGGGCCTTTGTCAACTTTAGTCAATATGAACGATTCTAGCTCCAGTGACCGTACGATGTCCATCCAATGGCCGTAGTGCTTCATCAACTTCTGGTCTTCTTGCTCCAGCCGCCCAAAGCAGCGCCGGTCATACCGCATGCTCCTGCCTCCCGTGGTCGGCTGTGCTGCCACGGAGGCCTCACCGCCCCCTACTATTCCACCGCTGGCCAGGCCCTACGGCGATGGCAGCCTCACACCACAGCCGAACCAGTGAACCCTCGTACTCCTCTCCGCGCGGGCTTCCACTGCCGCGTCTTCCCTGGCTCCATCGTCCCCTTCCTAGGCCTCGCCTCGTCCACCTTCCTGGTGCTCTCGGAGCAGCATGGTCAACATGGTCAAAGAACGACTTCCATCGGACGTGAACTGTACGTGGAGAGGCTGACAGCTGGGTCCATGGCCGCAGCAAGGAAGTGCCTCCTTATTACGCGGAAAATAATGATTCCTCCACTTGACAGCTGGGACCCACCAGACGGGCCACTGTATTTTGCGAAAAAAATGTTTCCCCCTGACTGCTGGGACCCACCAGCTACATCTTCGCACGCAAGGAAGTGCGTCCGGGCAAAAAAACAAAACGATCCGCCCCCCTGACCGCTGGGACCCACCAGCGACACCTTTGCATGCAAGGAAGTGCGTCCGAGAAAAAAAAGATTCGTCCCCCTGACTGCTGGGTCACACCAGCTACATCTTCGCACGCAAGGAAGTGCGTCCGGGCAAAAAAAAACGATTCGCCCCCTGACTGCTGGGACCCACCAGCTACATCTTCGCACGCAAGGAAGTGCCTGACAGTCGGGACCCACCTGGTCGAAGCGTACGTAGTGTTGTCATTCTGGTCACGAACGTGTATGTACATACTGGTCGATGTAGAGGTGCGCACGTGTCGTAGATGTAGAGGCGCGCACGTGTCGTAGTAGAGGCGCGCACATAGCATGTACACGTACTACAGCGGCGAGGGTGCAAGAAAGAAAATACGGCCACGTACGTACATACGGGCAGGGTCTCGAACGCCTACTCGCGCATACGTACATGGCTGGGTCGGAACGGAGAAACAGCGTCGTCGTCGTGTTCATGGGGAGCCAACCGGCTGGGTCGGAACAGAATGCGTGGTCGTGTTCATCGGGAGGGCTTGGACGGAACAGGCGATGGAAACGAGACCTGGCGTACCGCACAACGGAGGAAATGGCCTTGTGTTCGACCGGCCACGTTCGAAACGGGGTCCTGTTGATCGGGAGGGGCCTGGCGTACCGCAAAACGGAGCAAACGGACCTCCTACGATCGAAACGGGGGTCCTGTTGATCGGGAGGGGTGTGGCATATCGCAAAACGGA